>NC_057862.1:691688824-691981324 GCF_019393635.1 Dromiciops gliroides
CATTGATCTCCTCTTTCTCTTTTTTTATTCATATAAGTATTTAGAGATATAAAATTTTCAATATACACTGCTTTGGCTGCCTCCCATAGGTTTTGGTATGTTGTCTCATTATTGTCATTCTCTTGGATGAAGTTATTGATTGTTTCTATGATGTGTTGTTTGACTCCCTCATTCTTTATGAGATTATTTAGTTTCCAATTAATTTTCAGTCTATATTTCCATGACTCTTGATTACATGTAATTTTTATTGCCTCATGATCTGAGAAGAATGCATTTACTATTTCTACCTTTGCATATTGGGCTATGAGGGTTTTGTGCCCTACTATATGGACAATTTGTGAATATGTGCCAGTTATCTCTGAGAAAAGGTATATTCCTTTCTCTCTCCATTCAATTTTCTCCAGAAAGCTATCATATCTAACTTTTCTAGCATTCTATTCATCTCTTTAACTTCTTTCTTTTTAATTTTGTTGTTAGATTTATCTAATTCTGAAAGGGGAAGATGCAGATACCCCACTAGTATAGTTTTGGTGTTCATTTCTCTTGTAACTCATTTAACTTCTCCTCTAAGAATTTGGATGCTAGGGACAGCTAGGTGGTTCAGTGGATAGAGCACTGGCCTTGAATTCAGGAGGACCTGAGTTCAAATTCCGTCCTCAGATACTTGATATTTACTTGCTGTGTGACCCTGGAAAAGTCACTTAACCCCAGTTGCCTCACAACCAAAAAATAATTTGGATGCTATACTACTTGGCACATACATATGTAGTATTGATATTACTTCATTATCTATACTACCTTTTAGCAAGATGTAGTTTCCTTCCATATCTCTTTTAATTAGATCTATTTTTGCCTTTGTTTGACCTAACATAAGGATTGCTACCCTTGCCTTTTTGACTTCAGATAAAGCATAATATATTCTGTTACAACATTTTATCTTTACTCTGTGTGTATCTCTCTGCTTCAAATGTGTTTCTTGTAAATAACATATTGTAACCACTCTATTCTTCATTTCATTTTTATAGGAGGGTTCATCCCATTCACATTCACAGTTAAAGTTATTAACTGTTTATTTTCCTCCATCTTCTTTCCCCCTTTGTTTGTTCTCTTTTCCCCCTTCTTTCACCCAATTCCTTCTGACCAGTGTTTTGCTTCTTACCACTGCCTCCCTCAATCTGCCCTCCCTTTTATCAGCTGCCCTTCCTTTTTTCACCCTTTTTCCCGTGCTCTTTCCCTCTCATCTATCAATACCACCCTTTTCCCCTTCTTCTCTTGCTTCCTTTAAGAGGAACCTAAGAGGCAGCTAAGTGGCACCATGGATAAAGCACCAGCCCTGGATTCAGGAGGAACTGAGTTCAAATCTGGCCTCAGACCCTTGACACTTAGTAGCTGTGTGATCCTGGGCAAGTCACTTAACTCTCATTGCCCTGGGGGGAAAAAGAGTAAGCTAAGTTTCTTCATGCAAATGGAAGTGTATGCTATTCCCTCCCTCAACCAAATCTGATGAGAATAAGGTTGAAACAATGCTCGCCCTTCCCTTCTTTCCCTCTATTGTAATGGGTTATTTTTGTGCATCTTTATATGATGTAATTAACCCCATTCCACCTCTTCCTTCCTCTAGTCTCCTTTTATTCTGCCCCCTAACTTTTTTTTTTATATCATCACATCGAAGTCAATTTAATAACAATACCTTAATAGAGATATAGATCCCAAGAGTTAAAAGTATTATCCTCCCTCAGAGGAATGTAAACAGTTTAACCTTATTGAAAAACCTTTCCCCTAACTCTTGTTTCCCTCTTTATATTTCTCTTGAGTCTTGTATTTGGAGATCAAATTTTCTTTTCAGTTCTGGTATTTTGTTTGGGAGACCTTGGAAGACCCCTATTTCATTGAATGTCCATCTTTTCCCATGAAAGAGGATGATCAGTTTTGCTGGATAATGATTATTAGTTGTAATCCAAGCTCCTTTGCCTTTCAGAATATCATATTACAAGCCCTTTGATCCTTTAATGTTGAAGCTGCCAGGTCCTGTGCAATCCTGACTGTGGCTCCATGCTATTTAAATGCTATCTTTCTAGCTGCATGGAGTATTTTCTCCTTCACCCAATAATTCTGTAGTTTGGTTAAAAATTCCTCGGAGTCTTCTTTTGGGGTATCTTTCAGGAGGTGATCATTGGATTCTTTCAATGATGATTTTATACTCTGATTCTATAATATCAGGGCAGTTCTCCTTGATAATTACCTTGAATATGGTGTCTAGATTCTTTTTCTCATTGTGGCTTTCAGGTAGTCCAATGATTCTCAAACTATCTCTTGGATCTATTTTCCATGGTAGTTGTCTTTCCAATGAAGTATTTCACATTTTCTTCTATTTTTCAGACTTTTGATTATTCTTGAGAGATTCTTGGTGTCTCAAGGAGTCATTATCTTCCATCTGCCCAATTTTATTTATTTATTTTTTTTGCAGGGCAATGAGGGTTAAGTGACTTACCCAGGGTCACACAGCTAGTAAGTGTCAAGTGTCTGAGGCTGGATTTGAACTCAGGTTCTCCTGAATCCAAGGCCAGTCCTTTATACACTGTGCCACCTAGCTGCCCCCAATTTTAATTTTTAAGGCATTATTTTTCCTCAGTAAGCTTTTGCATCTCCTTTTACAATTGGACATTTTTTTTCTCCCATTTGCCCAATTATATATTTTTTTATTGTTTTCTTCAGCCAATTTTTCTGCTTCTTTTTCCAGAATAACTCTCATTTCTTTCATTTATTTTTCCATTTTTCTTTCTCATTTGTTTTTAGTTTGTTTGTTTGTTTTTTGTTTGTTTGGTTGCTTGTTTTTGTTTTTTTTTTGGTGAGGCAATTGAGGTTAAGTGACTTGCCCAGGGTCAAACTGCTAGTAAGTGTTAAGTATCTGAGGACGGAACTCAGGTCCTCCTGAATCCAGGGTGGGTGCTCTATCCACCGTGCCACCTAGCTGTCCCTCTCATTTGGTTTTTAACAGCTTTTTTGAGCTCTTCAAAGAAGGCTTTTCAGTCTGGAGATAAGATCATCTTCCCACCTGAGTTTTCATATATAGGCATTTTGAAAAACTCATCTGCGTTTGAGTTTTGATCTTCCATTTCACCATAGAAGCTGTCAATAGTAAAAGCCCTTTTTCATTTCTCACTCATTTTGTAGCCTTTTTTTTAAACCTATAAACATGAAATCAGCTCTTGGGGCACAGGGTTCACTGTTGCAAGCTTCTTATTGCTCTCAGCTCCACCACTCTCAGCTGCTTCATTCTCAGCAGTGTCGAGCTGCATCTGTGTTGAGCTGCAGCTGTGTTGAGCTACAGGTGAATGGGTGAGTAGGTGAATTGGCTAAGCCACCCTCCCCTTTTTGCCCAAGTGAGACAGACCTTTCCTGAAGACTTCTAAATTATCTCAAGTAGGAGAATTGTGTTTCTCTGTCTTTTGGTAGGTTCTGTAGTTCCAGAATCTGTTTAGAAGCTTGATTTAATGTTGTTTTTGAGGGAAACATGGGAAAGCTCAAGCAGCTTCCAGGCTTCTCTTCACCATTTTGGCTCCACCCCCAGAATTCCTCTTGAGGGTTTTTTTTTTTGTCTGTGTTTTGTGATGGTGAAAATAATTGCAAGAGACACAAGTATTGGGCAAGCTTATTATCAATTTATCAACCTCTACTGCTAAGGGATTTACAAAGTGGCTCCCTAGTCTCTTGTGGCCTAAAGATTTTTTCAGGTTTTTATCCCTTTTTCATAAGAGGTAGATCATTATACATTAATCAAATCCAATTGGTTCACATAATTAAAAGTAGATTACATCAAGTTGGAAGAACTGAATTGTCGCCTTGATTCTGGACAGTATTTCTTTATATGGTGATCAATCAAAAGAGTTCAGACTCTACCCAGACTGAGCCAGCAGGATTACTTCTATCTCTGTGTTGTCTTGAGAGGAAAAGCAAGTCTGGCTGGCAGCATTTAACACAAAATGGGATTTGAAGTTCCCCATGAAATTGGTAATTAATAATTATTTTTCATAGTTGTTTTTCACAACATGACTAGTAGGGAAATGTTTTGCATGACTACACATATCTAACCTGTATTGAATTGCTTGCCTTCTCAATGGGGTGGGGAAGGGGGAAGAAGGAAGAGAATTTGGAACTTAAAGTTTTAAAATTTAATGTTAATATTATTTTCACATGTAATTGGGGAAAATAAAATAATAATAAAAAAGAAAACAATAAATGGATCATGAAGTTAGACATGACTTCAAATGACTGAACTGCAAATTCTAAGGTAGAATACTCCTTAACCAATTATTCAAAAGACCTTATATTAACAATATAAGAATCATGCTACAATTGGCCTAAGAAATTTAACCAACCTCTAGGATTTATCTATATATTATCAACTTTTTGAGAAGAGATAGAATTGCAGAATTGAGAAGAGATAGAATTGTGGTATTCTAAATGAACCCCTCAGCCTTAGCTAAGTCTGTCTCCCACACCCCTTCCAGTAAGGGCACAATCTTCCAACTTTGAAAGGTCTGGAGTATTTTGAACTTCTCATCTGTGTCTGACATGAAACCAGGGAATAAGCTTAGTAGTATATTCTGCACAAACAGGAGCCAAAGACGAGTTGGATTTAGCTCTATCCAAGGAATCCAATAAAGTATACCACCCCTAAAATTAAGCCCAGAAATGGGGGAAATGATATCTAGTCAAAGAGTTGTTAGTTCTTTGACATTATGGTTCAGCTCATCTAAGTAAATAACCATTCCTAAAAACTATTTAAGTTGGGCTGACACGATCAATTCTCAACCATTGACCTCAGATGGTCATACATCTCCTTTTGCTCTTTTCTTCATGATTTTCCTCTCCTTCTGCTTTGGAAGCTCAGTGGCCCTTAAGGAATGGATTTTGGAAAAGCAGTTTCCCCTGACACCACCAGCCAGATGCCTCATACTCTTCTCTGTGCCATGTTATTATGAGCTCTCATCTCTTACCATTCTCCACTCTGGAAAGGTTCTCTCCTTGCTAATATTAAGGGCACACACAGTGCAACACTGTGATGCAGAGTGATCCAGCCATACCTCCTCCTTAGTAAGGATTCAATCAGCCAACAAGAAGTTGGTGAAAATGTGCTTTCATAACCCCTTGGGACCCAAATACTGTGACAATGGCAATATTTACAGTATAAAAGGCAATGTGATAAGATGGCTAGACTTGCCCACAGAGTCAGCACACTGAGGGTTTGAAGTTCTATCTTGAATGCAAACTGGTTTTAGGACCCTGAACAAGTCATTTCATTACCTTTGGTAAAATTCTAAAACTAAAAGTAGCAGAATATTTACTAATCTTTTTTTTTACCAGAGATATCCATAAATCCTTGATAACAAAGGTACTGATTGTCAACAAGAAAATGATCAAAACAATTAATATAACAAAATGAAAGCCTTTAATTGGGATAGAGGAGTTAAAACTCATGATGCTGCTAGGAATATCCAAAGGGTGAGGATGAAGAGAGAATTTATATATGGTACAAACAACAACAATAAACAGCAGGTGAAAAGATTGATTACCTTATGTTTCACCTGGTAAGTGATTTTCCATAATAAGCTGAGAGTAATGAGATTGTCTTTAGGAGATCTACAAAGTAATCAGAGGCTGGAATCTGGTCAGCTCCAGGAGATTCATTGGCCTGGGAATGGAGACCAGGTTACAATCATTCTGGGTCTTAGTAAATTGTGTTTGTCAAGACCAAAAAGAAAAAGGACTTCTTTAAAATGGTTTTATTGTTCAAATTCATCCAGCTTTTCATATATACATACACACACACACACACACAGAGCAACATTCCCTTTTCTAGTATCCCCCAACACTGTCATTCCATGAGTCTATGATGCTTTGTCCACCACAGTGAAATGAATGTCCATCTTGTTGCACACAGTGAGCAGAGGAGAAGCCAGCATGAAAGGAGGGTAACGTTGCTTTTCTTCTAGAAGCATTAAAACCTAGACCTTGATTATAGTAATTAATTATAATAGGTGGCATCTCTATAGCACGGCTTGCAAAACACTTGGCATGCTTTACCTTACTGCAGCTTCCCGGGTGAGGTAGGAATGTTAAATGTTGCCTAGCTTATAGGTTATAAGAAGGCCTGGTGATCAGAACATCTGGGTTCAAGCTTTGACCGACAGGTAGGGGCTTTGTGGTTCCAGGATAGCCACCTGTCTTTCCTTAGTTCCAGGCAAAACCTAATATGTTTTCTATGGGGATTTAGTTCAGGTTTGGTGCTATGGAGATGTGGCAGTGATTTGTGTTTGTTTCCTAGAGAGTTTTCTCCGTAGGGGTTCCCTACATTAGTAAGGTTTTGTTTGTTGTTTTTTTTTCCTTAATTTCTCATCATATAAAAATGAATAGGCAATATCAACATATATATGTTTATGCATATGCAGATCTCTGTCTATGTCTGTGTCTGTGTCTCTATCCCTCTCTTCTCTCTCCTCTCTTCTACCTCTGTCTCTCTTTTTCTCTATCACACACATTTCTGTGCCCTTATAGCTAATATATCTAATTTTGTGTGTGTGTATGTGCTTTACTGGGGTCAGATGATTTTGATTTATTGTCAATGGAAGTCCTTGATAGAACCCTAGACCCAATCAGGAGGGACCTGAATTAAATGTCCCCTTCTGACAATAACTTTGTGACCCTGAACAAGTTACTTAAGATTTCTCAGCTTCAATTTCCTCATGTTTTTTGGTTTTAGACATGTGGTTCTAACCACATGATTTGGCAAGAGATAGAAGATGGGGCATGGAGAAAAGTGAGAAGTCAGCCCTGTCACTGAGGTTGTGATTCAGATTCCTGGGGTGAAGGAAATAAAAGTTGGTGGAGCTCCTGATTATTTTAAGTCTGATAGAAGGATGAGTCTGGAAGGAAAGACAATGTCAAATAACAAAAAATACAAACAACAACAACAACAAAGCTGCCTCAGTTTCTACCTTTTACCAAAAAAATTCCAGAAACATAATTATTAGAACTCTCTTCCTCTGCCATATATCCTGCTTTTACGTAATGGTCTGCATTGTATATCCTCATAGAATGGAATCTTCTTGAAGACAGGTCTCCCCTCTTTTCCTCTCTTCTCCTCTCTCTGCTCCTCCTCCCCTCCCCACTGCAGAGATCACTATTCTACAGCAAAGTAATCATGGATCCAGAATAGCAAAAACACAAGTAAGGCAAACTGAGGCCCAAGCAGGTGAATTCCTTTTTTCCACAGTCACACAGCTGGGATATTTCTGAATTGGACTTTGAGCCCAGGTCCTTATTAGAAGGCTAGTTCCTCAGACCTTGATACAGCAATAGCAACTCCACGAACTCGCAACCCTATGATTTCCTGGTAAGTAGGGAATGATTCTTACCCAAAAGGCTACAGAAATGGCTCTGTGTCTCCAAGAGCATCACGGCTGTCAAATCTGAACTGAGTCCTATTAAGAAGCCATTTGGCCTGATGGAGGCTGAGCATGCCGGGACATAATGCTCTTGTCATCAATAATTGGCCTAACTTGAGGATCCTATGGTCTCCTGGCTCCCCAAGATGCTCCATTGATTATACAAATACAGGTGGGAAGCAGGCCCCCACCTGGTATTTTCAATCAGGACCGCCACTCAAATGGAAACAAGGCTTGTCTCACGTGAAGCTGGGAACAGACAGCGTGGGCTCCCACTCAAGCTCAGCTGGGACCCGATGCAAAGCTGCATCTTTAGAAGCAGAGGCTGGACAGTTGCACTAATGGACTAAGCATCTGGGAGGGTGTAAAAGCTTTTGTGTGTGTGTGTGTGTGTGTGTGTGTGTGTGTGTGTTTTTAATCTCCCTTTCCTTTCCCCTTGCCTCCTTGTGAGATAATGAAAGGCTCTGCGGCTGCAGCTGCCTGCTGTGTGCCCAGAAGAAATCTCTCTGTGCCATAATTGGCTGTGTTGTGCAGAGCCGGAGGGGAGGTCGCCATGCTGAAGGACATGGGTTTAAGGTCACAGCAGCTTGGCCTGTGATTGCCCGGTCTTATCTTCCCATTTAAGGGACAATAATAAAACATGGAGGAACAGGACTGCCTGGAAAATCAAATCATTTACCAGAGGCTAGAACTTAATAGTGTCATAATAGAACACATTCTCTTTGAGAATGGTGGCAGTGTCACAGTCACCTGTGCAGCTTTGGCCTGTATCACAGTAGGTGCTTGTTATGTAGATATGGAAGTGAACGATTCCTCACACTTTTCTGCTGCTTTAGAATGTGCGAGTGTTTTCACAGTCTGATGAGGTTAAGAGGCCTCCCAGTGTAACACAATGAGCATTGAACTTAGAGCCAGGAAGCTGTGTGTTTGAATCCCACCTTGGCTACTATCCAGGGAACTTTATAAGCCAATGAGTTACTTGTTGAAAGTAATAGATTTACTAAGACCTCCACTGGAATTACACTGAGCAAATCACTTAGCCTCAGTTTCCTTATCTGTAAAAAGAGTAAACAATAGCACCTACGTTATAGGAATGTTATGAGGATCAAAGGAAAATAGGGGGTTTAAATTATTTTGTGTGATATTTCCATATCCATATTCATAAACATATCCACATTCACATCCACATATACATATATACAAATACTTGTACCTATATATATGTGTGTATATATATATATGTATATATATATATATGTATATAGGTATTTGTGTTTACATTCCACAAAATAATATGTGTGTATATCTAAATATATATATATTTGTATGTATGTATATGCACATACATGTCTGTACATCTATATATGCACACATATACACATATACATAAACAAATAAATATATACACATTGTGAGATTTAAAATTGGACGTAAGAGCATTAAACTCCCCTTTAACCTCCCAGGCCAATAAGAGAAAGACACCTCTGAGCTTTAATTAGAGATGGATTACTTAGCTTTTATTGTTTGGGAATTAATTAGCCAACAAACAGGTGATACTGATTAGAGATATAGGAAAGTAGAAATACAAATAAATAGTCTTAGATCAAAGCTTAGTCTATATTCTTTTATAAAATTCACAGAATCCCAAAGCTACCTCTCCGGCTGAGAACCAGCGTCAAGCATGTGCTGCCACTGAGGACCAGAGCCGATCACCCGAACACCCGTCAAACCTGAGCCAGCCTGTGTGTGTGAGAGCGAGAGAGACCACTTCCGTTCTCTCCTCATTTTACAGTGGAGTGAGCAGTAGCGTGCTCGGTCACACTCTCCTGAGCATCAGCAGGCACGTGGCTATTCGTCAAGGTCTCCTCCCTGAAAGGGCGGTCCTTCAAAAACTGGCGGTCCTTCAGTAATGTGCATTCAACTCTTAAATTTTAGTTAAAAACTTTCATTTTTTACCACAATATATCAACACATATATGCATATATAAACACATGTATATATGTATGTATGTTATAGAAATATAACAAAATGTAACACATGTGTATGTGTATTATACATTCATATATGTATATGTGTATGTATGCATATATATGTGTATGTGTGTATATATAAATCATAGAAATTATGCTAGATAAAATAACTTCTGGATGTGTGATCATGGGCAAAGCATTTTTACCACTCTGTTTTCTCATCTGTAAAATGGGAGACCATGTGTCAGAGTGGTTAGAGGGCCAGTCATAATGATTGAAGTTGGGAGATTGTATAGTGGTCTCCTAGGCTTCACCCCCCACCCTCCCAAAATTTACAAGTCACTAAGACTGGCATCCTTGCTGTTTTTCACACAAGACTCTCCATCGCCTGATTCTGAGTATTTTCTTCAGCCATCCCCCGTTCTTCCTTGTTTCTACCTCCTGCCGTCCCTGGCTTCCTTCAAATTTCAACTAATCTCACCATTTTGCAGGAAGTCTTTCCACACATCATTTGATGCCTGTGCCCTCCCTCTGTTGAGTATCTCCTATTTATACAGTCTATAGCTTTCTTGTATAGATATTTCCATGTTTTCACCACCCCCTCTACACACACACAAACACCCATTAGACTGTAAGTTCCTTGAGAACAGGGATAGTCACTTGCCTTTCTTCTTGTCTCCAAGACTCACCATCTTTGTCTCACCATCAGGTTGCAATGCCTGCCACAGAGCAGAAGCACAATGAACACTTTTGGTTTTGACTTGATGATTTAATGACTGTTCTGCAAGTCCAGCCCCTCCAAGTGCTATTGTGAGGGTCAAATCAGGTATCCTATGAAAAGTACTTTGCAAACATTCAAGTACATTATCAATATCAGTTATAATATTTATCCCCACTTTACTAAGGAAATTGCAAAGGGGCTCAGAGAGGGACTCCACGGGAGCTATCATTTGAATCTGGGTTTCTCAACTCCCAGACCGTATTCCATTGCAGCCACAAAACCTGAAATCAGAAGGAACTGAGTTCAAGCCCAGCCTCTGATACTAACTGTGTGATCCTGGGCAAGTCATTTAACTGTTATTTGCTTGAGGAGTTATATAAAATGGACATGGTAATACTATCTACCTCTTAAATAAGATACTTTATATAATGTGCTTAGCATAATTCCTGGCATATAGTAGGTACTTAATAAATGCTTATTCTCCTTTTCTTATTCTTCGGTTTTGTTTTTGAGGATCAAATAAATTATATTTGTAAACTCCTCATCATGGTTCCTGACACATAGTAGGTGCTTAATAAATGCCTATTTTCTTTTTCCTTCCTTTCTTAGTGCAGGAGAATTTCCCAAGTTTCCCTAGATACTAGGGACTTTCTTTTGAGATTAGCCTCTACCTAACATTTCTGTTTTGTTTACACCAAATCTTTAACATGTTTGCCTCCTCAATTAGAGGGCAGCTAGGTGTCACAGAGTATAGAGTGCTAACTAACTATGGGACCCCAGTCAAGTCACTTAACCTTATTTGCCTCAGTTTCCTCATCTGTAAAAAAGTGTTATAGAAGTAAATGGCAGACCACTCCAGTATCTTCCTTTTTTTTGGGGGGGGGCAATGGGGGTTAAGTGACTTGCCCAGGGTCACACAGCTAGTAAGTGTCAAGTGTCTGAGGCCGGATTTGAACTCAGGAACTCCTGAATCCAGGGCCAGTGCTTTATCCACTGCACCACCTAGCCGCCCCCTAAGTACCTTTTTTAAGAAAACCCCACATGATGGAGGCAGCTAGGTGGTGCAGTGGATAAAGCACAGACCCTGGATTCAGGAGGATATGAGTTCAAATATGATGTCAGACACTTCATACTATCTGTGTTACCCTGGGTAAGTCACTTAACCCTAATTGCCCTGCAAAAGAAAAGAAAGAAAAGCCTACATGAGGTCATGAAGAGTCAGAACAATGACTGAACAACTCCCCATTAGAAAGTGAGATACTTGAGTTTGGGGACTTATCCTTATGGTCACAATACAGCCCAGCAAGGTCCAGGCCTCTCTTGGCCATGGGTTCATGCTATGAGGGCAGAGTCAGCCATAAGCTACATGAAACAGAGGAAAAATAGAGAATTTGTTGTTATAGAACTTGTGCTCACATCCTATTTCTTCTGTTCTATTGCTGTGTGATCTTAGGTCATACCCTTGATTTCTCTGAGACTTATTTTTGTCACTGAAAAAAAAAATGGAGACACTTGAAGATGAATTAATGCTATGATCTCTTCCAGATCTAAATTTGGTGGTGTCTGTGACCTGGGAGAGGCGTCTTTTTTTTTTAATTTTTTTTTTTTGTGAGGCAATTGGGGTTAAATGACTTGCCTAGGGTCACACAGCTAGTAAGTGTTAAGTGTCTGAGGCCAGATTTGAGCTCAGGTCCTCCTGACTCCAGGACTGGTGCTCTAGCCACTGCACCACCTAGCTGCCCCAGGGGAAAGGTCTTTTAAATTAACTTAGAGGGAACCTCATGAAGGAGATGACTCCATGAAGGTCAAGAATTACCAGAGTTGAGAGGTAATGTCGGAGTGAAGTATCAAGTCTGACCCTTTCTGTTTAGAAAAGGAAAAAATATTATTCAGAGAGGTGAGAATGATGACAGTCATGAAAAGAAAAACAAAATCCTGATCTCAAAGATCTTACATTCTTATGGAGAAAACATTCAAGAAAGGATGTATAAAAACACGCCATATAACCCACATAGGAAATGAGCAACACAGGGAAGGGATTAGATTTAAGGGAAGAAGAAGGGATGAGACAGGCTTCCTGTAGAAAGTGACATTTTAGCTTAAACTTGGAGGAAGTGAGCAAGCCAAGGGCCAGAGATGAAGGATGAGAATGTTCCAGGCAGGGAGACAATTGGAGAAAATGTTTGGATTTGGGAAGATGGGGTGCCTTGTGTGAGGACTAGGAGGAAGGTCAGTATCATGAGATCTTATAGTACAAGGAGAGGAGTAAGGTTTAAGGAGATTGGAAAGACAGGGCACAGAGAGGTTAGCAAGGGCTTTGAAAGTCAACAGGAGAATGTTACATCTGGTGCTGGGTGTGATAGGGAACCCCTGGGGTTTACTGAATAGTGGGATGACGTGGTCAGACCTGCATTTGAGGAAGACCAATTTGATAGCTGAATGGAGAATGGACTGGAATGAAGAGAGACTGGAGACAGGCAGACCTGCCAATGAGCTATAGCAATAACCCAGGTGTAAGGTGATAAGACCTTATGCCCAGAAAGTGAAAATGTCAGGGAAGAGAAAGCACCATATTTGAGAGACATGGCAAAGGTGAAATCAACCGACCTTGGAGGTAGATTGGATAGAAAAAGAGGGAAATGGAAGAGCCTAGGACAGTCCTTAAGTAATTTTTTTGTGAGAAATGGGGGTTAAATGACTTGCTAAGGGTCACTCAGCTAGTAAGTGTCAAGTGTCTGAGGCTGGATTTGAACTCAGGTCCTCCTGAATCCAGGGCTGGTGCTCTATCCACTGCGCCACCTAGCTACCCCCTAGTCCTTAAGTAATTGGAGGGAAGGAGGTATCCTCTGCAGTAATAGGAAAGTTAGGAAGAGGCAATGGGATGGTGGGAGAATGATTGGAATGTTGCATTGGAAGAGAAATTAGAGGTCAAGCCCAGCCTGTCCATTTTATCAATGAGGTTTAGAGTGATTAAGTTACTTGTCCATACTCACATAATTAATGTGCCAAAGACAGAACTTGAGCCCAAGTCTCCTTAACTCCAGGTATAGAACCCTACCTTCCAGAACATGTATGCTCAGTGAGTTTTCTTTATGGGAAAAACTCCAAAGCAATTAGAGATACGCCAAGGCAGAATGGATGGCTTTGGGAGCTAGTGGGTTCCCCTTGATTGGACTTGTACCATAAGATCCCAGATACCTGCTAGTCCTATGAGTTATAGAAGAGATTCTTCTCATGGGTATAAGCTGCACCAGATGGCCCATGAGTCCTTTCTGAGATGGTGAGAACAACAGAAAAGCCTTCCTGCTGTAAAAATCAAAGCAATCTTTAAAGCCCCTGGAATTTGAAGCATTCAGGTGAATTGTAGTGTTTAAGGTCACACTGCTATCAATGGCAGAGTCAGTCCTAATGCAGTACCCTGTCGTCATAGTGTATTCTAAAGATTCTGGAAAAGGAGACAGCAAACCACTCCAGTCACTTTGCCAAGACAACACCAAGTAGGGAAACAAAGAGTGAGACATGGCTGAAATGAATGAACATCAACAATGATGCTCCCAGAACTTCTTTCAAAGGACAAATAGATGCCAGCCCAGATGTCCTGACAAAAGCCAATGCTTTGCATCCTGTTATACTTCCTTATGGCCCAAAGGACCATCTGGAAGGTTACCTATTTGTTCATTGGCCCCAGATCATCTGTCAGAAACACCTTTTGAATGCTTTTGAATATTTCCCTTTTAATTTAGCCATTTCTTTTTGAGAATCTATCCAAGTGGAAGATATTTCTGCAGCAATACCTGATGCTTCCCCAGGACTGTTGACCTTGGAGCTCAGATAAATGAAAGACACTGCTATTGTGAAGTGAAGAGCACCCCAAGGGTGGACCTATCACAAGTTTCATTAGTGTCTGATTCAAGGACATTCATAAAGTGGGAAACTGCCCAGACTCCATTCTGCCTCCCTCAAGCTTGTGGGCCATTATGTATTCTATTTTTCGCTTTTGCTTCCCCCTGAAAGAACTGTAGGGCTCTCATTCCCTTCAGAATCATTGCCTGTCATATGTGTATCATTGTAAATGAGGTCTGGTTTTTTGAGTTTGAATCTCTGTCACCATCCGCAGTTGGCTGCAGATTGCAGGAGACAAACTGGGAGTCTCCCTTTGTAACAAAGATGCTCTGCCAGGCAAGTTATAATGAATGCAATGGAGAGAGAATGATGTAGGATACATTGATAGCCACTTTTCTCCTGTCTTCAAACATTTCTAATTGTTGAGAGGAAAAAGTAAAAAAAAAAATAAAGCAGGGTTTCTGTCATCTCATACATCTCTTGTCAGACTACTGTGAGTTTGAGTTTCCAAGATTTTTTTCCCTATTTTATAGACCCTCAGTTCAATTCAGCACACATTAAAGATCCACTATTTGCCTGGCATTGTGTTAGGTGCTGGGGAAACAAAAAAATGAAATAACCTATACTCTCAAGAAACTTTTATGATATTAATTTGAAATGACAAATGCATATAGGATTAAATACAAAATAAATGAAGAGGTTTCTGGGAGGAATACATGAGCAATTAGGAAGATCAGAATAAGCCTCTTGTAGCAAAGGACATTTGAGCTGATCTTTTGAGAGTGTCTGAGGTAGAGCAAGGAAAGGGATGATAAAATACAAGGGATGAGGGTACAATCTGATAAAGACACCGAGATTGGAAAGGAAAGGGAAAGGGGAAGTTATGAATATTAATATAACACCCACTGTGTGTCAGGCACTATACTCAATGCTTTGCAATTATGATTTCATTTGCAAAAAAAAAGTGATAAAAATTATGATTTCATTTGAAAGAAGTGTAATGATTGGAATGATGCCACCTACTGGAGACTTACTATAGGAAAGTTCCACCATGAGGAAAACACCTCATAGGGCAAGGCCATGTGGCTTTTCCTTGGTGTCAGGAAGTGACGTTTGCTCATGGGTGCTGTCTATCAAGGCTACCAGCCAATCAACTTGAGGAGCCTCCTATTTTCTGGGAGGAGACAGCAAGCAGGAAAGAGGGCCTGCACGGAGAGCTCTCTCTTTCTTTTGAGTTCCTGACTTGATGGTGGTGGTGGCCGCAGAGGACTTCACAGGAAATTTGAGGAAAGATAGGAATGCCAGGCTGTTGGAATTCTGTTCTCAATCTTTCTCTTTCTATTTTTCAATAAACCCTTAAAAACCTAAACTTGTTTTATCAGTGATTTTAGTCAGTTTCCCCCAAAATGGGGGGAACAGATTAGAATCCACATTTAGAATCTTAAATTACACAGAAGTAAGTCCAATACTAACACTCATTCTAAGGCAGAATATTGAACAGGTACACCAGTTTAGAAGGAATGTACAGTTTGTCAAGAAAAATAAGTAACAACAAGCCTAGAAAAAGAGTCTCAACTCAGCTTGAAAGAGGCTTGAAATGTCAACAAGGAGTTTGTTATTCTCTCCTAAAAGAATGAAGGCACCAGTGTAGTTTCATGAGGAAGAGGGTGACATGGTGAGAGCTATGCTTTAGCAATATCAGTTTGACAGTATTGTGGGGAAGGAATTGGAGATGACAGAGCTGGAGAAAGAGACTGGAAGGATATTGGAGTAGTCCAGGCATGAGGGGATGAGCCCATTTTACTTGGAAGTGATGAAGTTTCAGGCGGCGCAATAGAGAAGCACTGAGGAAGTGTGATGTTTTCTGAATGTTCCTAAAAGAAAAAGCCCACATGACATCGATGAGAGGCTAATCAGTAATGGGCAGAGAACAAAGAGGAAAAAGAGAATGTGCAGATGATAATTGATTACTTGATCATAACCTCCTAGCCCGTAAATTGTATGCTCTGTGCTGTAATGTTTTTTCCAATCCTTGACATTCCATGTTCTAAGGAATTTCACAGAAAGCTTTGGCAGCTTTGGGTGAAGCTTTCTCAGAATGTTTTTAAATACACTGACTGAAATATTATAGGAAAGGAAACTTTATGTTAAAATTATATACAAAAGTGTATTATAAAATTATCCAGTCATTTGTTGAAATAAAAAAAAAAGTCCACAGACCATAAGTTAAGAACACCTGTTTCCAACTCTGACATTTTCTAATCTATTTTCTGACCTTCTTTCTGGCTCTGAAATTCTTTGTTCTATATACTAACATCCCTTTCAGCTCTGACATCCTATGCTCTAAGATCCCTCCCAGCTCTGACAGTTTTTGTTCTGTGTTCTAAGGTCAGTCAGTCAGTCAGTCAATAACCACTTAATAAGCATCTACTATGTGCAGCCAGATGGTGTAGTGGATAGAGTGCTGGGCCTGGAGTCCCGAAGACCTGAGTTCAAATCCAGCCTCAGACACTTACTAGCTGTGTGACTCTGGGCAAATTACTTCACTCTCCTTGCCTCAGTTTCCACATTTGTAAAATGAGCTAGAGAAGAAAATGACAATCCACTCCAGTGTCTTTGCCAAGAAAATGCCACATAGGCTCACAAATAGTTGGCTATGAGTGATGAATAATTGAACAAAGTTTGCTAAGGCCTGGGGATACACATTAAAAGAAGAATGAAAGTCCCTTCCCACAAGGAGGTTATAAATGAATGGGAGATGACAACATAGAACAGAGGGATGGGAGAGAAGGGGCAAAGGAAAGTCCCTGGTACCAGGGCATGACAGAGAAGTTGAAAGAAGTGCAGCCAGGTGGGAATGGAGAAGTTAGCAGGGTGGCGGGGACTAGGGGTACAGCAAGGATATGGAGGGTGATGAAGAAGCATGAAGAGATACACATGTTGTATGGCTCAATGCAAACATCCTCCTGTCTGTCTTTCACTCACTCCCTGATATTTTAAAGCAGCTGTGGATTTATTAGTGATCCTCCCTGAAACGACTTCAGCTGTGTATTTTCAGCAAGAAGTCATCCTCCACTGGCTTTCATTAAAGTGAGCCTTAGGGGGACTCCCATTCGACTCCACATTTGCAAGATTAAAAACCTCTCCTACTGCTGCATTCATAGCCCAGACTGACCCCCCCACCCTGAACCCTCCACACTTGGCATTGCCATGAGGTGCTTCTTTATAAGTCATGGGGAGCCCTTGGCAGAGAATGAAAGTACAGGAAGTATAAGGCAAATAGAAGTGGATATTTGCTAATTAGATTCAAGGGACACATTCAAGGGACAATGCACATAATCGTATAATTATGAATCTTTGGGTTGTGGAGTTGAACTATTCATATGTATGATTAGTATTAAGAATAATAACAATGAGTCATCCTCAGAGCCGAGAACACTTCCATGAGGGGGCTGATTCTGATAACATATGGCCTACATGATGCTGTAAAGGCTAAAATTCTAGCTAGTCTGTCTAAAATATCTAATGAGTGGTCGCCAATAAATTATAAGCTTTAGCAAGAGTTAGACTTTTAAGCATTTATTAAGGAGAATAAGAATTTGGTAAAGAGAGAGAGAAAGGCCTAGATTCATCTATCTATCAAAGGGAGAGCACATTTCTAGCTCCCTTCTCCACCAGAGTCCTCAGGAAAGAGTGTGAGCCAGCGCGCCAGCCTCCCCCTGCTTCCTTCCACAAGCCAACATCTCTTCTTGATGCCAAAGAAAGCCACGTGGTCCTGCCCTCAGAGGCCCTCTCCTCATGGCGGAGCTTTTCTACAGTAAGTCTCCAGCAGGTGGCGTCATTCCAATCATTACAATGCCCTATGTGATCCCTTAAATACAATGCTATAAACTGCAGAGTAAATGCACACTTATATAGGTGGAGGGAGTTTCCACACTTGGGAGCTTCTTTTCCCCAAAAAATCTCAGCCTCAATGGATCCTCTCTAATACCACATATTTATGTAGCACTGGAAGGTTCGCAAATCGTTTTAATACATCATCTCATCCAAATTGTAAGGTAGGTAGAATTATTTTCTAAACTTTACAGATGGGGAAACTGAGGGAAAGGAATAAGCAGTGATGGAGTTTTTACTTTGTGTCAGGGACTGTGCTAAGCACAGTCATATTTGAACCCAGGTCTTCCTACTCTAGCCACTGTATCTTTTGGCTGCTAAGAGAAAATATCTTGCATTAGGGTTTGAACTCAGGTCTTCCTGATTCCAAGGCTAGCCCTATATTCAGTCTTCAAAGTGATTCTCTGTTTATTAAGCTGGTTTTACTAGAATTCCCTGGAGATCAGTATAATGAAATCCTAAGATAAAGAAACCCTGGTGATTCCTAGGACTTTTTGGATCATAAGGTAACCTCTTCCCACCTTGAATTAACCCTCTCTCCTCCCCACTGTGGTCTAGAATTGGGCACACACAGCAAAACATGCATAGAAGTATCAATGGTAGTGTCTTAGTAACCCCTCCAAGTCCTGTGTGTATTCCCTTGGTGCTGTCCCCTCTCATCTTCTCAAGCACATTGGCCTGACTAGCATACCTTTTCACTGTTTCGGCTTCAGTCCTTCCCGACCTTTTCCCTTTTCCCCTGTTGCCCTTAAGCAAGCTTTGATAAAGCAGGTAGCTGACACAGATATAGAGTCAGGAAGATCTGAGTTCAAATCGTCTCTTAAACATGTGATCCTGGGTAAGTAATTGAAGTTTTTCAAGTCTCAGAGGTATAAACAATTGCTGAAATTAATTCATCAGAAGTGGACATTGAGAGTTTTAGACTCTAGAAATAGAAGTAGAGGTACAATCACCTGGGCCTCTGTCAGATTGATGAGTCTGTGGAGGACGTTTGTGCAAGGCTGAAAATAAAATTATGAAGCCCCCATTTTCAAGGAGCTTGAAATCTCAGAGGGCAGACCCGGGCAGTAAGAGGCAGCAAAGTGCAGTGAGAAGATTTCTATTTGGGGCTAAGAGCCTTGGATCCAGGAGTCTCAGAAATGGTCTGGAAATGTCCTGTTAATTCTTTGTGAAGCCTGTCACCATCCCTGCACGTGTGCCTCATCTCTCATCACACAGAGGGGCAAAATACCTCTTAGCAATCAGGGCCCTAGGCCATTTTACATCTGGCTCTCCTCTGCACAGATGTTCCCCCAGTAGTAAAAATAGCTGCAGGAGCAATTTTACTGACAGAAACCACAAACATCTGAGACAGGAAAGGGACTGGGAGTCTCACTGGACTACTAGGAGGGTCATCATGACAGGAGTGACGAGGAGAATGATTTCAAGGCATTTACAAATCACTGAAGGGTTTACAACGATTTTCTATTGGCAGTTCCGTGAGAGTTAGTGTGAAAATTATGATGCTTATTTAGCAAATGTGGAATCTAAGCCTTAGAGAAGTGAATGTGCTCAAGGTCACACAGCTACTAAATTCCTGGATAAGAGAGAATTTCATTTCTTTAGATTTTAAAGTCCCAACTTTTCCCTGGTGCATCTTTCTAACATTATTGGAAAGAACTCCTTTTCTCATAAAGTCCCTTAGAGCCAAACAGGATTCCTTTGTATTTCTCATGCTTAGTCTTCAATCTTCCATCTCAATGGCTTGGTATTGGCTCCCTCCCATAATCAGAACATGCAGTCAGCTCACCTCCAGAAGTCATTCCCTTTCTTCAAGATTTTGCTCAGGCATCATCATCTTTTATGTGTAATCTTTCTTGATCTTCCAACTGCCTGTGCCCTCCCTCCCTAAGATAGTTTTTTTTGTTTGTTTTTTTGTTTTTTTTTGGTGCAGCTGAGGTTAAGTGACTTGCCTAGGGTCACACAGCTAGTAAGTGTTAAGTGTATGAGGCCGGATTTGAACTCAGGTCCTCCTGAATCCAAGGCCAGTGCTCTATCCACTGCACCACCTAGCTGCCCCCCAAGATACTTTTTAATTATTCCATGTCTATTTATTCTGCACATACTTGCTCTCCCAGAGCAAGGACAGCTGGATAGCCCTTCAGCATGCAAGGATTAGCTCTGAGATATTGAGGATTTTTTTTTCCTAATTCTACCAGCTTCAGCCATCATTTCAGTAGAGTCACCTAAGAGTTAGTGACCAGTAAGTAACCAGCACCTTAGTTTCATTTAACAAATTAATTTCAAGTATCTTTTACAAAGGGATATTTACATTGATTCTATAGGTACAAACTTATCCCCTCAACACTTCATGGGAACTCTGGGGAGAGCAGGCAAAGACTTCTCAAAGTGTCTATACTTTAGTGTAGAATAAAGTTTATGGACCATAGCACTGGCCTCACAAAGTTTACATCCAAAAGTGGCATACCTGATATATGAGCCCTGGCTTCAGATGGGTCAATCGGATGTCGATCAACACACAGCAAAGCCAGCCCAGAATCCTTTCCTGGGTCTCCCAGTGGCCAAATCTCGTGAACTTTTGAAATTTACAAGAGGTTGCAGTTTTGAATCCCTTTTTAACTCAACTCAAATAAAAGAACAAATTATAAAGCCCCAAATCAAGGACCACATGACCAGGTCCAAGGCCTCTGTCTTTAAAGTACTGCTCTTCTTCATTCATTAGTTGTGAGGGGGACAGGAGATAGATCAAGAGAAATGTGTGTTTTTAATTATTGTGCTAAACTGTGTTTTCTAAAATTATTGCTATTTATATATTAATGGCTATTGCACCCATTTTGGCAGGCATTATCTATTATTAATTAATATCATAGATACCGGTAAAGAATTGACAGTGTGACAGTAAGCACAATAAGGGGAAAAGTCGCAGACCCATGTTGTCTCTCAGAGAGACAGCTTATGGTCTCAAGGAGAGTTCAGAAGCCCTACAAAACCTACAATCTCCTAAGAGGAAGAACACACACCATGAGACAGCATTCCCGAGCCAAGCACTCAGGTCTAGGTTTCCAAGAAAGCACCCCTCATGGGGTCAGTGGTTTTTATCCTCTATTGAAAGAGGTGGGTCATTATACATTGATCAAAGCTAATTAATTGGGGGCAGCTAGTTGACATATTGGATAAAGCACCAGCCCTGGATTCAGGAGGACCTGAGATCAAATCCAGGTTCAGACACTTGAAACTTACTAGCTGTGTGACCCTGGGAAAGTCACTTATTCCTGCATTGCCCCACCCAAAAAGAAAAAGAAAAAAAAGAAAAAAGAAAAAAGGAAAAAAAAAAGCTAAATGGTTAGCATAATTCAATTCCATTGGTTGACATGACTTCAGGGTGGTCCAAATTAAAACAAACTCTAGCAATGACTTCAGGGAAGAGACCCTCCCTGAAGGACAAAGGTAAAGTCCCCTATATAGGTCTGATTTAATCCCATCAATTCAGGAGCTAGACAAAATTATCAGTCTTCATTTCTTTTGTTCCCGTGGGTTTGTCCCAAACAATATTTGCTGGAGTTCCTCAAGAATTGGGCTTTCTGGAGTGGAGTGGGGGTGGGGGTGGGGATTGAAACTGATTTTCTTCATCCTCCTGAGAAATTCATTATTAATAATTATCTTCTCACAAAGAACAGGTGTGGTGCTCCAATAGCCTTCACCAGGGTGGTGGCAGTGACAGAGGAGAAGGAGATGCACAGGGGATATGAGGTGAAGTTAAAAAATGACAAGATTTAGCAAAAGATTGTGTCCCCAGAGTCTGGCACACTGCCTGGTAAATAATGGGCTCTTAATAGGTGCTTGTTGATTTGACTGATTGCTTTGAGTTGGAGCCAGTTTACCAAGAAAGAGGCAGACTGGCCAGTGAGTGCTGAAGGGAATATGCCTTCATTGGGCTCATTTGAACTCAACCAAGGGAAGGCCTATAGTTTAACTTTCAATCAAGGACATGAAAATCAAGTGTGGCATGCAGAGACACAAAAAGGAACAAGGATCCATTGAGATTGAGGTCTGCAGAGGGGGAAGAATAGAACTCATTTCAAGAGAGAACAGGACACAATACTGACAGGAGCAGCAGAATCTTGTTTACATCTCAAGAGAATTGATCTGAGAGGAAAGATTATCTGGTAGAGGCCCCCTCTAGACCTGACTGGCAGGTTAAATAGGAAGCTTTTGTCACTCTTAGGATGATGCAGAGACATTTGGGCCATGGCCCTAATCAGCATGAAGAGCACTGAATTTAGCATCAGTGGACTTGGATCACAATTCTGACTCCGTGATCTTAGGTAAGTCAACTAAATCCTGGAGTCTCAGTTTCCTTATTTGTTGAGAGAAAAGGTTGTACCATAAAACTTTTTAAGATCCTTTCCAGCATGTGCTCTGTGATCCTTTCATTTCTTTAAGGTTCTGTGGACAGGACAGTCCTCAGACTGGGAAGTGAGGTGGTTCAGTAGATAGATTGCTGGGCCTCAAGTCAGGAAGACTCATCTTCAAATCCAACCTCACACACTTAATAGCTGTGTGACCCTGGGCAAGTCACTTAACTCTATTTGCCTCAATTTCCTCATCTATAAAAGGAGTTGGAGAAGGGAATGGCAAATCACTGTAGTATATTTACTAAGAAAACTTCAAATGATGTCACGAAAAGTTGGACACAACTGAAATGACTGAACAACAATAGTACTCAGATGCATATGATATATAACTGTTCTATAGGGATGAGGGCGGGGAGGTTTTCATTTGGGAGCATATGTTTGGTTTCCCAGTTCTCACATCACAGGTAGGAAGCCAAGAAATACTGCATTTTCATGGGACAGCGAATTTTTCAGGAATAGGAGATCTCACAAAAGAGAGGAAGCTGATGAGGGAACAACTGACAAAATTTTTTGAGGGGCATGAATTATGAATAGGTAAATATACCTCACATGGTAGAAAACATTTGCGATGCAGTGGATACAAATATAAACAAATAGACAGTCCCTGTTCTCAAGATATTTACATTCCAATGAGGGAAAACCATAAATCAAAGGAGATGAAAGTTGAGGGTTAGGGTGGGGCTCATCAATGTAGAGATTCTGTGGTGAACTAGCCAATGACATGAGGGGGCAATGGGGGTAGAATGAGCAGGCACCCAAGTCACTGTGGTAGAATTTGTAGAATGAAAGATGGTGGTCTTTGGGCCTTTCTCAAAATAGAGGTTCTGGTAAAAACTGAACACTGGGGAAAGGGGTCAGAAAGGTATTGTAGGGGCAGCTAGGTGGTGCAGTGGATAGAGCACCGGCCCTGGATTCAGGAGTACCTGAGTTCAAATCCGGCCTCAGACACTTAACACTTACTAGCTGTGTGACCTTGGGAAAGTCACTTAACCCCAATTGCCTCACTAAAAAAAAAAAAGAAAAAAGAAAAAAAAAAGAAAGGTATTGTAAGGAACTTCATGTGGTGAAGTGTGAAGAATTAAGTTCTGACTTTCAGACATCTTAAATGTCCAGTAGACATCTTAAACTAGATGTGTGCAAAGCAGCACTTTAGCCCTAATTCCTCTTCTCTTCCTACCTTTGCTATTACTGTAAACAGCAAGTCTCATCTGTGGCTTCTGGAAACTGTAGCCCATGGAGTGGCCACACTCTGGTACCTTCCTGGCAGATGGGCTACACCAGCTTGAGAATAGCCAACATGCCTGAAAGCCATCAATGCATTAGGGGATGTCTACCCCAAGCATGTGAAGATTTCCTCTAGGAGAACAGGTGGATGAGAGCAAATTGTTCCAATAAGCCATGAAGACATTAGAAGCAGGTACTGTGGAGAGCTCGGAGCTTGGTCAGACATCAAGGATACTAAGGTCTCCACTGGATCCTGGGCCATGAGCAGTCTTCCTGACTTCTATCTCAAAACTGGACTTTGATGCCTCTGGAAGAAAGAGTGAGGGTAAGGGCTGTGAACAATTCTGCCACACTTAAATCCAATTCATGAAGAACTTAAGACCCCCCATCATCTACTATTTTATTATCTTGATAGTTTCCCTACCTTGAGGTCATGTGGTGACCAGCAAGGGACAAAGCATCAATTGTAGATACACTGAAAGTTGTAATCACAACCCTGCACACAGGTGGTCTAGGTATCAGGTCATCTTCTCACTGGAGTGAAGAAGCAGTGGGCTTCAGCAGCCCCAGGGGTGTTTGAGAAGTCTTTTAATTGAGGACATTCCTCTCCTCATGTCATGAGGAAGGAGCTAGAAAGGTGCCCTCCAAATGGTCCGCCTTACCCAACCGCAGCAGACAGGAGGCTGGGATCCCACCCCGTAGGCAAGAGCCCCCCAAAATGTACACAATGTTTTGGCAAAGATGATTTCTCTCACCACTGGTCCATCGAATGTGTGCACACTCATGGACAAAACAAAATCCCATAGATCTGAATGACAAAGAGGTCTTGTTGTAAGAGAACTCAGCAAGTGGCACATCTGAAATAGCAGCCCTAAGTAAAACAAGGCAGTCCAGTAAAGACTGACTCAGGAAAGTTGAACCAAATACATGTTTTGTTTCGGTTTGTTTTCTGAAGTGGCTACTGTGATGAAGAGGACTGTAACTGTCATAGACTTCACAATCAGACCTAATTTTGTCAGGAAGCTTGTGTGCCTCCCCAAAGGAGTGACCATCAGGCTCATGACAGTGTGATCGCCAGCTGCAGGAAAGCACCATGCCACCATCATCGGTCCATATGGGCCCACCATGAAGAATCTTGCCGAAGTCAAAGAAAAGTTTTACAAATCATCATGTCCTGAAGGAGGAGGAACTTATAATTCTGGGTGAGTTGAATGCAAGAGTGGGCACACACTACCAGGCATGGCAGGGAGTCCTTGGGAGGAATGGAGTCAGAAATACCCACAACAGCCTCTTACTTCTTAAGATTTGTGCATGTCATGACCTCTTCATCACCAACATTGTCTTCAATTTACTTAAACACAAGAAAACTTTGTGGATATACCCTTGTAGCAAGCATTGGCATTTCATAGACTATGCCATTGTAAAGAGAAGAGACCAGCAGGATGTAAAAGTAAAGAAGGCGATGTGTGATGAAGAGTACTGGGCTAACAGTAGATTTATCCCCTTCAAGCTAAACATTAGCATTCAATAAAGGTTGTGGCCCCAACACAAGATGGCTGTCAGGAGACTCAGTGTCAACAGATTAGAATGTTTCTTCATGTGTGAATAGCTGATTGCTGACCTGGAGGGAAAGCTGAGTCAGTACATGGAAACAGAGGAGGAGAAAAGGAGTGGGGCAGCTTTCACAGACTCAGTGTACAGCAACTAATTTACTCAACTGGGCCAGAACACTCACAGAGATCAGGGTCTGATGGAAGAAAATTATCAGGAAATCCAGAAGCTGCTAAATGAAAAAAATGGGTACTCCATGGGGTTCATCTCCAGGATAGTTCATCTGTCTGTAAGAAGACAGCATTTGACTTCCTCAAAAGTAAAGTGTGAGTGAAGCTGAGAGAGATGCAGGATTCTTGGCTCAGTAAGAGGGCAGATGAGATTGAGTTTTACACTGTTAGTAAGTTCAAAGGGCTTCTACAATGTCCTGAAGACTATTTGGTGCATCTCAACTGCTCTGCGCTGATGGAGCCACACTGATTAGAGATAGGGACATCATGCTGGAGAGATGACCAATGCTGAAATCGTTGACTGTATACCTCAGCTTGAAGTCCATCTCTTTTTGGCCAGAATTCCAAGTGGAGATGAGGTTTTAAATGCCCTTAGGCCTCTCTCTCCTGCGGCAAAGTGCCTGGTGCTGATTCAATCCCAGCAGAGATCTACAAGGCAGGGGCCCATTGCTCATACAAAGGCTGACGTAAATCTTCCAAGTTACATGGCAAGAGGCAGTTACCCTCCAGGAGATCAAGGATGACTAAATTGTCCATCACTAAAAGAATAGCAAACAGGCTGCCCTATGACAGTCATGGGGGCTAGGAGCTGGGCCTCCCGCTTGGTCATTGCTGCCAAGATTCCTCCTAAATAGGCTGATCCTTCAGCTGGAAGAAGGGCATCTATCAGAGAATGAGTGTGACTTCAGGTAGGGCTGAGAAATGGCAATATTGTGGCATCCTGGGCTTCTCACTCTCACCCCCTTATTCAAAGTGTTGCTATGGTCTGTTGATTTCACCTGTGCAGCTACACCTACTTCTCTCCTCTGACACTGCCCCATTCTGGTGCATTTCCCATTTCCTTGTACCTTGATTATTGAAATATCCTGCTGGTGCTGAGGTCAGCCTGCCTCAGTCTTTCTCCATTCTAATCCATCCACCATTCAACTACTAGGATGATTTTCCTAAAGTATAAATCTATTCATGTCAACACCTCATTCAATAAACTCACTCCGGTGGCTTTCTATTGCCTCTCATTTCAAATCTAAAATGTTCTAGCTTTCAAAGAATTTCATAGTCCACCCCCCTTCTGCATTTCCACTCTGTTATGTACTCTTTGATCCAGTTACATTGGCATCCTGGTTATTTCATGAATAAAACCTTCTATTGCTTAACTCCTTCCATTCTTTCTGCCTGTCCCCCATGTCAGGAATGCTTTCCCTCCTGACAATTGACCTCCTTGTCTTTAAGTTCCAGCTAAAATCTCATATTCTACACAAAGCCTTCCTGATCCCTCTTAATTCTTCCCTCTGTTAATTAATTATTCCCTATTTATTGCATATATAGTTATTGAATTGTTTTCCCTCATGTCCTACTCTTCATGACCCCATTTGGAGTTTTATTGCCAAAGATCCTGGAGTGGTTTGCCATTTCCTTCTCTAGCTCATTTTACAGATGAGGGAACTGAAGCAAACAGGGTTAATGACTTGCCCAGGTTCACACAACTAGTAAATGTCTGAGGCCAGATTTGAACCAAGGTCTTCTTGACTCTAGGACCAGGACTCTAAGCATTATGTCACCTAGCTGCTGTTCATGGTAGGCATAGTAGGCATTAATGAATGCTTTTCCCTCCTTTCATTTCAGTAATTTACTTGTTCATTAATGTTCCTGACAAATTGCATTTCACCTCCTGACTTCTTCAAGCTTTTTCTTAGTCTCTCCCTCTTTCCTGAATTGTGAGCTCTTCTCAGCTGCACCATATGGATTTCTTAGCTTCCTTCAAGACAATTTGAATCGTATTTCCTATGAGAAGCCTATTTTTACCCTTTACTGCATCCTTCCTCCCTACCCTTATTATAGTTTTCTCCCTCTTCCCATTGTTTTGTGTTTGTTTAGTACTTGTTTATCCACATGGTGTGGCTTCAAGCACAATGGAAACATGGTACAGTGCCTGGCACATAGTAGGTGCTTAATAAACATTGATTGATTGCTTCAGTACAGGATTCTTCAACCCCTAAATTTCATAGCACTGAGCACAGTGTCTCTGACATTAATTCTAAGCCAGTTACTATTTTTTATTTAATTAAATTATGCACTGTGCTACCTGGCTGCCCCATTGAGCCTCTACCTCTTCACTACAATGCATCTCTGATATTTCATCTTAGGTTAACGGAAATCATGTTTTCTCTAATACTATACCAGAAGATTCCAAAGTAAAATAGATATTATTAAACTCAGTAGGAGGCTAAGGACTAGCCTAGGTATTCAATCAAACATAAAGCAATCTTCTGTGTGCAGTCATTGGGGGTACAAAATCCAAAGTGCTACCCTTAAGAAGCTTACAGTCTCTTGGGAGAGGCAAGACACACATATCCATGTGAATAACGAATAGGTATTTTAGAAGAGAAGAAGGGAGGGAACTAGGAGATGCCAGGTGGAGGGCAGAAAAGGCCTCTGGTAGGAGATGACATTTGAGGGAGACTGGAGTGTCTAAGAGGAGGGAAAGGAGTACTTTCCAAACATGAGGGACTGTCAGTGCAAAGAAAAAGAGTTCGGCGTATTTACAAAACATCTGCCACCAAAGTGCTGGGATCCTTTTCATCAGTGGCTTCATTGTAGGGTAGCAATTTTTTTTTCTACCATAATAACTCAAGAAATAAGGAACAGTTGTGTCAATGGGGGCATCCCTCAAAATCATGAAGTTACAGATGTTTGAAAGAAAGCAGAAGAATCTAGCAGCTGGATCATGCAGTCTGTGCCCTGTCTGCTTCCCTTTGCTCATTCTATTTCTCTGCATTGAAACTTTTCATCCCTCCTCTCCATCCTACAAAGCACAGATCTGGTGCTGTCTCCCCCAGGAATCTTCAGTGAGCACTCCTACACAACACTGACCTCTGTACGCTGGTAGGTGTGATTGTTAACACTCCCCAGACAGCCTGCCTGTACTCTGTCTTTCCGCCTAGAGCAGGAACAACTTGAGAGAAAGGGACATTGCTTAGTCATCTTTATCTCTACTTTTGGGGGCATTTAACACCTTCATAGCCTGGCTTGTTTTATATTCATAATCATATTACCCATTATTCCCCCTGAAGATGACAGGCTATGTTTCAATCTTAGTAGCTTACTGTTCCTCAAATACAGTGTTCCATTTTCTATCTTTGTGCCTCTGTGCTGGCTAACCCTTAACCATCAAATGTATTCTTTCATCTCCTCCACTTCTTGTAATTCCTGGTATCCTTAAAGAAATATCACATTCCTCCTTGAGGGGGTATAATTCCCTCCCACTCAACTGTCATTCCATGCAACCCAGTTCCCTGTATCCCCACCAAGCTTGACATATAGTAAACACATAGTAAGTATTTAATAAATCCTTGTCAAATGATCTAAGACTCTAACAAAGGGTAACGTTCTGTTGGTGTTTTTGAGTCATTTCAATGATGTCTGACTGCAATCCCACTTAGGATTTTCTTGGCAAAGAGACCGGAGTGATTTTCCATTTCCTTCTTCAGCTCATTTTATGAATAAGAAAATTGAGCCAAAGAGGGTTAAATGACTTGCTCAGAGTCACAAGCTATTAAGTATCTGAAGTTGGATTTTAACCTAGGTCTTCCTGATTCTAGGCTCATCACTTAATCTACTGCACCATCTAGAAGCCTTCTATGTGAACGCTTTCTTGAACCTTCCAGGTGCTAGTGTCTTCCTTCACCAAAAGAAATTGTATTAATTCTGTACACACCATATAGACATTTATTTAGTATATATTGTCTCCCCATTATCATATATTTCTCTAGGGGAAGAGTTTATTCACTTTTGTCTTTGTAGTCCCAGTGTCTAAACCAATGCCTAGTGCCTAGTGGGTACTTAATAAATGATTTATTATTTGAATGATATTTGGCATTGTAAGAAAATAATGGGATTTGTTAAGTGCCCAAAGGCCCCAGATTGATTTGGATTGATTGACTGAGAGTGATTGATTTCACCTCTGATTAACCCACTTAAAGTTAATTCAATTAAAGCCACACCTGGATGATTCCCAAGTCTTCCTGGGATGACTTGGATGACTCCACATGTTCCCAGAGTCTGTGGACTCTGATATCAACACGAGATCACCCTCAAGTCCAGTGAACCATTGGATTTGGGTGATGCTAACCAATCATGTAGAAGCAGTGTGTAAGGACTGACTCTTCCAGGGATCACAGGAAGTGCTGCTTCCTCTCTCTCATTCATTGCTCAGACAACTTGGTGGTGGAGGAACACTTGGAAGAAGAATTTGACCAGGCTTAACTCTTCTAGGATAGAAAGGCTTCCCTATCTTTCTGAACTCAACGTGTTCTCCCTTTACACTTTAATAAATGCTTAATGCCCAAAGACTGGTGCTAAAGCTTCTTATTTATAAGTAAACCCTAGCTAGATTTCCCTACACTTGGGAAAATAAGTTTCCACACATTTAGATTTACTCATCACAGCATACATTGGCATGGTGCAGTATATCACCAGTATAAGCCCCACTGGCCAGGGGGTGCATGGCTCTTCTCCTAGTAATAATCTAGTTACGTGTAGATATTAGAGAATCTCTGAGCTCTCTGGTGACCTTGACTGGGCTTGTTTAGTCATTTTGGAGATTTCTTCTCCTCCCATTTGTGATGGATGAATTCTGCTTATCTCCATCTTTCAGATTTTGTCCTTTTCTGTCCCCTGCTCGAACTGTTGAGATAAGGTGCTTCCACAAACAACACTTCACCTTCCTAAAGATAATGTGGCAGTTAGCAAGGTTATTTCTGAATATTATTGAGGGGCTCATCCTAGGACCTGAGTTGGTCACTCCACAGTTCTGTCCCTCCCCGCTGCAATGCCCTGGTTTTGCTAGTAATGTTCCACTCTTTCTTTTTTTTGTTACATTCCACTCTTTCAATTGTTGCTCTTTTAAGAAATTTGGACCACTACTAAGCTGACATAAGAGGCACCTTTCAACACAGGTGGATTCAAAGAATGTCATTCTCAAGTACCATATAAGAGAAGATAAGAATTTTTTGAGTGGGAAAAAAAAGAAAATAAAATACTCCAAGTGAAAAACAAAAACAATAACAAAGCTTTTGTTATAATGAAAGTTCATTAGGAATCAACAATGTGATATGCCAGTAGTTGTTGATGATGATGATAAAATAATAAGAATAAATAATAAGGGACAGGTAGGTGGCGTAGTGGATAGAGCATTGGTCCTGGAGTCAGGAGGACCTGAGTTCAAATTCGGCCTCGTACACTTGACCCTTACTAGATGTGTGACCTTGGGCAAGTCACTTACCCCAATTGCCTAACCCCACCCCAAATAGAATAAATAATATGAATAATAGGGATATAGGTTCAGTCCCAAAGTCCATTGGTAAAGATTCTCTCTCCATTGGGAGAGATGGATGCTCTACCCTGCATAAGTAGTGGGGCAGAATTGGGCAAAATCAAGGGAGCTTTATTTTCTTCATTCATGTTGAAATCTTTTCTGGCCTGGCAATCACTTTGGGCACTTCTGATTTATAAATTCAAGAGAAAAGATGGAGAAGGTGAGCCCCACTGTAGGTGGATGAAGAAAAAAAGACTCTCTTGACTGAGCTGTTATTCACTCCCTGAAAGAGAGCTCCTTCACTCTCTGTTGTCTGTATATAATCTTCCATGTATGTCTCCTCTCATTTCTCTTTTGCTTTTAATTTGAATAAACTGCTTTTCTTGGCTTAGTGCTATATGTGTTCATTGTGGAACTGGAATTTAGGGAGAAGGGAATGCAATCATTATATAAAATATCTTAAACTTGGGGTCCTCCTGCACCTTCCAGTAATGACACAGCAATGAAAAGTTAACCCAAACCTGTTTAATATGCACTTTATATTTAGGTTATATTCATTTAAGATGTTTTTGTTGTCTCCCCTTCATATATATGTATATGTATATGTATATATATATATGTATATATATATATATATATATATATATATATATATATATATAAAACCTAAATTGGATTGCCTGCTGTCTGTGTCTGGGGGAGGGGGGAGGGAGGGGAAATAGGGAGAAAAATTTGAAATTGCAAATCTTATGTAAACAAATGCTGAAAGCTATCTTTACATGTAACTGGAAAATAATAAAATGCTTTTATTTAAAAAAAAGAAAAACAAAGAAATAAAAAGAAAAAATCCAATTGCAGAACTTTATCAGGATCTCAAAGACACCTTTTCACTTTTCTTCTTCTATCACTCTCAATATTGGGGGGCTTATTTACATGTCTGATGGATTGGTTGACTGATTGTGGCATGGCTAACCTTGACACTATCAAATATTTCCAGAGCTTTTTTCATATCCCTGCTGATTAGTCTGCAAGTCTGATATCCTGTGGAATCTTATCACTGGTCAATTTTGCCATTTGGAGACACTCATAAGTTTTATCAGGGGATCAATCAATCAGCAATCATTTGTTATAGGCTTAAGTTGTTAGGAACCAATCTAAGCACTGAGGAAATAAAAACAAAAGTGAACATGAAGAAAGAAGTGGAAAAGGAAGGGGGAGGGAGAGAGAGGAGGGGAAGGGAGGAGCAGGGAAATGAGAGGAGGAGAGGAGAGGAGAGGAGAGGAGAGGAGAGGAGAGGAGAGGAGAGGAGAGGAGAGGAGAGGAGAGGAGAGGAGAGGAGAGGAGAGGAGAGGAGAGGAGAGGAGAGGAGAGGAGAGGAGAGGAGAGGAGAGGAGAGGAGAGGAGAGGAGAGGAGAGGAGAGGAGAGGAGAGGGGGAGAGAGAGAGGGAGGGGGAGGGGGAGAGGGAGGGGGAGAGGGAAGGAGAGGAGAGGAGAGGAGCAGAGAAAGGAGAGAGGAGAGAGGGAGAGGGAGCTGAAGAGGGGAGGAAAGAAGAGGGAGTTGGGGTGGAAATTGTCCTAGTATGTGCTAGGCTCATACAAAGCAGAAATGAACCAGAGACAAGGAAAGGAAACTTTAGACATGGGAAGAAAGCACCAAGAGCTGGGAATAACAGAAAAGGCCTGCTGCATAAAGTGGTGCCTTAGCTGAGTCTTCTTTTTTTTTTTTTTTTGTGGGGCAATGAGGGTTAAGTGGCTTGCCCAAGGTCACACAGTTAGTAAGTGTCTGAGGCTCAATTTGAACTCAGGTTCTCCCGAATCCAGGGCCATTGCTTTATCCATTTCACCACTAGCTGCTCCCAAATTTAGCCGAGTCTTGAAGGTGGTTGGGGCTTCCAAGAAGCAGGGACTGGGGTGGGGAGTGGGCATTCCAAGCCCAAGGGAGATCCAATTCAAAGGCATCAGGGGCAAAGTAGAAGTTTGTATGTGAGGAGCAGCCAAAAGGCCAGCACAGAGGGACAGTGAAGAGAGGAAAGATCATGCTTTATCATTTTCTTCACTGACTGAGGCTCAGGAGGCAATAATAATCTGACTATCCTAGATCCAGTATATGGCACAACTGGAAGGCATCTTAGAACATAGGGGATCAGAACTGGGAGCAAGGCTTAAAACCTAGAGCAGAGGAGAGACTCGAATGGGAATTTATAATATTGAAATCTAGAGCTGGAAAAATGAATGTCGATTGTCAGAATTACCTAGAATCTTAGAACCTAGAACATCATAATTGAGAAGCTCCTTAGAAAATATACTACCGGGGCAGCTAGGTGGTGCAGTGGATAAAGCACCAGCCCTAGATTCAGGAGGACCTAAGTTCAAAGCCAGCCTCAGACACTTGACACGTACTAGCTGTGTAACTGTGGGCCAGTCACTTAACCCTCATTGCCATGCCAAAAAAAAAAACAAAAAAAAGAAAAGAAAGAAAATATAGTACCACACACACACATACACACATGCACAGGCACACATATGCACATACACATGCACATTCACACATACAGCCTCTGGGAGGAAAAGGCAGCTAGAGCGCATGATGGAATCAGTGAAAAAGCAACAGATGCCAAATCCTATGACTGAGGGTAATAGGAAGGAGTCAAGCTCCAGTCCATGGTGAGTGCAGCAGCTGAGTGTAGAGTTGTACAAAGCCCGAGACCATGCTAAAGTAGCCACAAGAAGTGGACTAAAGAAATCCAGGCCCAGTCACTGGCTAAGAGATCCATCAAACAAATGTTGAGAGACACAGAGGGCTGGGGCTACACAGAGATGCCTATTCAGATCCCTGAAAGGGAAGGAGACTCTCCAAGATCCTTCCACGGTCTCAAGTGGCTCCAGGAGAGAAGAGAACATCATTTTGATTTGATCCAATATATGACACCAATACAGTGTCAAGGAACTGGGACAAGTTGGGATCAACAGGGGAAGCAAATAAGCATTTATTATATATCTGCTGTGAGGCAGGAACTGTACTAAGTGCTTTCCAAATGTTATTTCAGTGGACTCAACAATCCTGGGAAGTAAGTGCTTTTATTATCTTCATTTTACAGGTAAAGAAACAGTTGGACAGTGGTTAAGTGACTAGGCCAGGGTCATACAACTAGTAAGTGTATGCGGCTGGATTTGAACTCAGTTCTTCCTGATTCCAGGCCTAGTGTTTATCTACTGTGCTGCCTCTGGGGAGAGAGGAAGTCCCTAAATCAATCAGAGGAGTGCTTGAACCCAGGAAGCCCCAGCTGAAGAACAAATTGTCAGAACCCTGACATAATGGTGGAAACTCAAACTTCATCCTTTTCTAACTTAGTGATTTAAGTGGAAAATGAGTGTGGGAAAGAAGTTGTTTCTTCACTGACCAGCAGGTCTTTGCCCTTACAAGGAGCCCTTACTTCAGCTCCTGAGCCTAGGAATTGATCAACAAGCATTTATTAAGCACTTGCCACAATGCGACATTGCAACAGTTGCTGCGGAGGCATAGAGAGATGCAACTGAAAGAAGGCTTGCCCTTGAGAAGGTTCCAATATAGCCAAGAGAAGAACTTGTACTTATGCAGGTACACAATTGCTTGCCAGTGGCTAGATAAACCCATAAAACATATACAAAGTGGATATGAGACTTTTTTGGGAGGGATAAAAAGACTAAAGAACTGGAAAGGGCCTCATGTAGAAGAAAACTACGGATTCTAAGAAGCAGGTTTGAAAGATAGGCGTCCCAGGCATGGAGGTCAAACAGAACAATTGTATACAGATGGGGAATGAGGCACTATGCAGAAGGGACCCTAAGACCAGTTAGATTGGATTGTAAGGTAAATGAAAGGGATTAAGGTGCAATAAGGCCAGTAAATAGGTCTGAGCCACCTTGTGAAGGGTTTTAAATGCTAAATAAGAGTTTGTATTTGATCCTGTAGTACCAAGAAGCCACTGGGGGCTGACTTGGTCAGAATTATGATTTTTTAAAATCTCTTGGACAGCCACTTGGAGGATATATTGGGGAGTGGGAGAGATTTGAGAAAGGAACCCAAATCAGCAGGCTATTGTGATACTCTATGACAAGGACAACAGAGGCCTAAACTGAGGCTGGGGTGTATGAATGGAAAGAGGATAGATGTCAGAGAGAATGTGGAGATATATGCATACATACCAAATTATCTAAAATTGATAATTACATATTTCTCTGTTTATATTATACACACATGCTTTTATATGTGTATATGCACATATATAAAATGTATACAACTAAATACTATGTGTATGTATATATGTGTGTGTGTATTCAAGTAAATTTCTTTCTCCCTTACATTCACTGATAATTTATAGAAAGAATATATGGTTATCCTGAGGCCTTAAATGAGAGTTGGTGTTCATTTTATCTTTTCTGTAAAAACTCAAATACAAGTTATATTTCTTAGAATCAACCCTGGTTGTGGACAGAGTATTAAAATACATACCAAAAAAACCAAACCAAACCAAACTTGTGGATCGGCATGAGCTCCAAACCATAAAATGAATGAGAATATACCATCTCCCAAGAATCCCAAGAATGAACCTATTTGTACAATTTAGAATTTTGGTGTGTTTCCTAGACTCATAGATTCAGAACTAGGAGGAATCTTGGAGGTCAAATAAGGAAACTGAGGACATTTAGCCAGATGACATGCATTTATTAAGCACGTATTATGCACCAGGCATTGGACTAACAGAAAAGTAAACTACTTTGTCCAGGGTCACACAAATAGCATCAGAGGTGGGATTTGAACCCATACCTTCTTGACTCCAAGTCAAGTGTACTATTTACCTTATTATCCCTTCCCACATTTATTATTTGACAAAAAATCAAATTGACTCTATTAATCTGTCATTGCCTCCTATTGGTTTCTTGTCTATGCCATGGCTAAAGAATAATCATGTGACCAAATTGCATCCTTTCTTGCTGATAACAGCATCATTTGAAAATAGTTTCAAATTTTAGGATTTTAGTGGTAATTTCTGAGAGCTTTAGTGGACAATTATAGAAAACTGCCTTTGTTATTCCCTGTCATAACTGGGATTCAAGAGTGGCCACATTAGATCCTAGGGTTAGAACAGAGGATGTCCCTGGGCTGGCTGCCAGGGTTAATGCTGACATTATCAATTGGTGTTTCTTTAACAAGCATTATCCTCTGATCCTGACCAGACATGACATGACTTGGGTTGGGTTGATGAATCCAAATGACTCGAAGGGACTCTCACAGTGAAATCAAGGATGGCAATTTTAGCTATTAAGCTTAATCAGACATGAATACCCAATAGTTAATACATAATTGATGCTAAGAGCAATCATACTCATTTTGGCCTTATCATGGTGTCACCTACCATTTGAAAAGCCTGCTTTTTCTGTCTCCAGAATAACCATAAATAAATTCTTACCCTGGGGGGATTTTATTTTTGGGGTAGGGGAGGAAGGAGGGATGCATTGGATTAATTTCATATAGACCTTCAGAATTGTAAGCAAACTTACTACTCAATAAAAGTTCCCATCTTTGTAGTGCTTATCCGAAGACACATTTAATAGTGAAACAATAACAACAAAAACAACCCACTTTTAAAAATATGACTGAGAAAGTACCAAAAATATGGGAAGGAAATAGCTTTTCAATATATATCAATGTATGAACAAAGGCCTTCAGATCTTTATTTCTGTCTTCCATCCATCCATCCATCTATCTATCTACCTATCTATCCACCTATCCATTTATCTGTATATCATCTATCTATCAATCACCAAGCACAAGCCCATGGATGAGAAAATGAGGCTCAGGATTGAAATGACTTGTTCAAGATAATGCAGATAGTAGATAGAATTTCTGACCATTAGAGATGTCCAGTGATGATATGGGTTCCTGGTGGTTTGGGGCTTGTGAGTTCTTTGTTACTTGAGGATTGGAAGTAAAGGCAGAAACTTATTTATCAGCCAGGGAGCTGGTGGCATGTGAAAAGAATTAATTGTTATTTGAGGTTTTTATGCCTCAGTGCACACTGGCCTGGGGCTCTGCAAACTGCATGGTGCTCCACCCACTGGTTGTAGCTGTTGCCATGGCGCTGGCACCTCATGTCATCACCACTCACTGATGCCTACATGGGCTTGGCAAAATTATAATGATTAGAAGCCTAGTGAGGGCAGTCATGTGACTGTCAGAGTGTCCAGACAATTGTTTGGGGGCTGTGTGGGGTTCCTGGGAATGGGGAGAAGTTGCCATTCTAGCTGGAACTTGGAAGGCAACAGGAGCTCTGTTGTGTATTCTCAGCTGATTCCTGGGTGGTGGTAGTTTTCAGGTTGTATAATTTCCCTTTCCCCATTTTATTTCCTTTCCCTTGATCCTACTGATCCTGTTTGTGTTTTTTTTTTAAGTTCATTCTTGTTAAAATAAATCCTGTTCTGTTTTGAGGAAGGCTGCCTGTCTCCTACCTTGCCCCCATATTGCAGCGAGCCCCTTAGCTAACTCTCCCCAATTAAAAATTGGTACCCACACATGAATGGAAAGACAGAAGAGTTGTTGTGGAGATGATATGGATAATATATGATAACTGACTGGATATGTAGAGTAAGAGAAAGGGTAGAGTCAAGGATAAACTAAGAGTTAGTACCTTGGGTGATTGACAAGATGGTGATATCCTCAAGAGGTAGATCAAAATTCAGTAGAGGGGTAAATTTGGAAAGAAAGATGAGTTCATTTTTGAACAGACTGAATTTGTGATGCCAAGAAATATCCAACATGGATGGAGATTTCCAGATAGCTAGTGAATGTCATTAATGATGATTTCAAGAATCCTTGGGGCATGTTCAAGCCATGAGTGTTGATATGTTTCAACATATTTATACCAGATCCATGTCTCTCCTTTGTCATGCAGTTGGGTTTCGAATGAGGTCATGACAGTCTCTATTCCATGATGATATAGAATTCCTGGAATGCCACAGGTGTTCATAAGATGGACTTTTGCAGATGCAAGAAGCCTAGTCTCTAGTGTCTTTCCTCAATTGATTATTTGCTATTTGTCCCGTACATAATTTTTGTGCCTATTGATTTACATGTTGTCTCCTCAATTAGACTGCAAGCTCCTTGAGGACAGGGACACTAATGTCTTTTTTGCTGTAGCACCTATGACAGTAACTGGAACATAGTAGGTGTTTAATAAATGCTTATTGACTGACCAATATCATTAAAATCATAACACAATTTCTCAAATCTAATCTAACCCCAATGAAATAAATTTACTTTCCAATGATGATGTTCAAATATTACCTGGCACAAATGATCCCCAAGCAATAACATCATATCCATATCCCAGAACTAAAAACAAACAAAAAACCAACATAACCCTGAAAACACTATTATAAAAAACAATAAGGGTTATTAAAGAAATCAGTTTAATAATTCACACTGAGCAAAAAAGAATGTGGGGTGGGGAAAATGAACAAAAACATGTATTTTGGACAAATTAAGGCATCCAACTAGACAGACAGTTCTTTGAGTGACTATATCTCCATGTATATCTTGGAGATGTTAAACAAAGAGGGTTCTGAGATGAGTAGGCAAAAAAGGTAGCTATGGATCACAGGCACTTCTTAGTGAATTAATGTGAACCCATGGGGAGCACCCAGTGTCAGTGAACAATCTAGCCTATCCTGGCAGGCATTGTAGATGTGAAAGATGGTGGCTAAGTGGAATGAAGTATGGCAGATCATCCTTCCATCAATCTGTCTATCAAATCACAAGCATTTTAAGCTACTGATTATTTTTTTAATTCTTTGTCACAAGGGATGATGTACTCCATGGGTAAAAGGGAACTATATTCAGAAATGAAGGTGATTTAAAAACAAAATGAGAGAGAGAGAGAGAGAGAGAGAGAGAGAGAGAGAGAGAGAGAGAGAGAGAGAGAGAGAGAGAGAACACATATGCGCGTTTTGGAGATATAAAGCCAAAAAGAAATAGTTTTTCCTGTCAGGGTTATAACTCCTGTCATTCTTGACAAGAGGACAATGCCTTTGCCCAGGCTCTTCTCCCATGCCTTTGATGCTCTGTCTTCTCACTGCTGTCTCTTGGAACTCTTGGACCCTTTCACCTTCAGCTAATGGGTCCATTCTTCCAAAATTCCTTTCCCCACGTTTTAGTGTCCCCTCAATCACTTTGTTTAAAGTATACACATATGTATGTATGTATGTATGTATGTATGTATGTATGTATGTATGTATGTATGTATGTATATACACACATTCACACATGCATGTATACACACATGCATGCATGTATTTATATTTACTCTTATATGTTTATGTAAATAATGCATTGTGTATGTCCTTCTGTATCATTTTTTTCTTCCCTAAGGAAAAAAACTTTTGGAAAAAGAGATTATTTTGTTTTTTTCATTTCATAAATAGTAGTTGTATTGACTTGAATTGAAGGGAGGAGGTTCAGGAGGGCAAGACAGAAAGTGGGTGGGTATTTAGTCATGAAGAAGAAGAGGGCTGAGCCCCTCATGTTATACCTCTAGGAGGCTTCCATCCAGAGTAGTTAGAGGCTAGATAATGGTAGAGAACGGTGGGATAGTGGATTGGGAGCTTCCCTGGAAGAAAGTTGGGCCTAGGGAAGGGGCAGGGTCTTTGTATTCTAATCCCCCTGGAAATCCCTTAGAAGAAGCAAAAGACAAGTGAAGCAGGTGAGAAATCACCGGGAGAAATTACAGGTAGAGAGGTCAGCAGGCAGAGGGTGTACACTGATATAGCCCATATCCTGTGGAAGGCGGACTGCCCCAAGAAAGCGAGAACCTTCTAGTGTGTGCAGGGAGTGAAGAGGCTCCCGCAGAGATGGACCGGCTGAAGTTGCAGTGGGCAATACCTCTGGGAGGATGAGGGAGCATGGTAGCAATGGGATGGGCGAGGTGCTGTTAGGTCCATTTCTCCCAGGGAATCTTAGAGTGCTGGGAAAATGTCTGGGAAGAAATCCATCCTTTTCCTCTCAAGAGATTGGCAGCTCGAGCCAAAGCTCCACTTACCCCAGCCTAGGCAGGGCCTTTGCCCATAAGCATCCAGGGTCTAGGACAAGGAAAGACTGAAAGTTGAATCTACATTCTTCTACTTTGTTTCTTCTTTTTTTCACCACAGAGCTATTCTCTTCTCATTTCTTTCAGCCTGGGGATTTATATTCATTTTAAGAAACATCATCTCCCACAGAAGGATTTGGGTGTCCTTAGGAGTTCATTGTGGAGACATCCCAGCATCTCCATAAATCTTTACACACATATATATCACAGTGCATGATGAGAGCTATTAAGCTAGATATAAATGCATCACCCTTGGGACTCAACAAAGGACCCTGGAGTGTTCGCAGATCAGCAGAAGACTAGAGAGAAACAACAAAAGGGAAACTCACAATGAAAGGCAGAAATTGGGGTTTGACCTTAAGCCAAATACTAGAATTGATGTCATTAGCCATATTTGTAAACGATCTGGTTGATGGATGATAGCAAAACTCTCCCTAATCTTCCACTACAGGGGAGCAGCTGCAGTGAAATTCTGTTCCTAGCCAAGCATCAGGTAATATTTAACCCTCTTTTCCACATTGGGCATTGACCTGGCATTGACCTCCCTTCATAAATGATTCCTGCTGTAAAGTAGCACCTTGGCAATGATTCTGCATATGTGTGTACATGTGTTTGTGTGTGTGCATGTGTGTGTGCATACATGCATGGGCGTGTGTGGTGGAGGCCTCCAAGCAGATAGCAGGTTAGTCAAAAAGAGCAGGTTTTTCAGAATGGGAGTTTAGATAACAGAAAAATAAGAGTTGGTGACCACCAAGACAAGAGGGTTTCCCCTTGGAGGCTCAGAATCAGAAATAAGAGAGAGAATGAAGGACAGATATGAAAGAAGTGAGGGCACTGGCAAAAGGTTACTAAAATAGAGGGTAGGGAGGCATTGTGATGGGATAGAAGGAAAAGAAGGAAAAGGAGATAAGAACAAACAGGTGGTGTATACAAAATTATCTTGAATGGTGGATGGCTTGGAATAAAATGGACTCCTTAAGAGAAAAGCCAAAATTTGAAATAAAATCAAAATGGGAGCCTAAATGTATCCTAAAGGCTGTACCATTGAAATTAGTCAGGACAATTGCATTTTAAGTTACTTAAAACCTGGGGAAATCACAGGAAAGAATTCTCTTTTCTGGGTCTCTCTTCTAGTCTCAAACATTAACATTTTTTTTCTTTCAGTCGTAAAAGTATTTTATTATTTTCCAGTTACAAGTAAAGATAGTTTTCAACATTTGTTTTCATAATATTTTTAGTTCCATATTTTTCTCCTTCCCTTCCCCCTTGTCAAGACAAAACAATTTGATATAGGTTATATATTTCCAATCACATTAAACATATTTCTGCACTAGTCATGTTGTGAAAGAAAAATCAGAACAAAAGTGAAAATCCTCAAAAAAGTAAAAACAAAAACAAAAGTGGACACAGTATGGTTCAATCTGCATTCAAAATCCAGTTCTTTTTTTTTCTGGATGTGGAGAGCATTTTCCATCATGAGTTCTTTGGAATTGTCTTGGATCATTGTATTGCTGAGAAGAGCTAAGTCTATCACAGTTGATCATCACACAATGTCTAACTTTACTTATTTATCAACAGTTTATCATGAAATCAATGAGAAAATTAATGTAAAGCCAACTATAATATTATCAGTTTAAAAATTAGTACTGATTTTATGTCATAAAATGGCTAATTTTGTGGCTAGTTGATGACTAGCTTGTGGCTAATTTTTACTTGGATCACCTGTTTTTACATCCAGACTTATGCTCCTTCCCCTCACCTCTCTACACAGCTGCTCTTCAAAACAAAAACAAAAACAAAAAATAAAAAGGACAAGAAAAAATAATCCCACCAGAAAGACACAGCCAATAAATAAGCATTTATTGGGTGCCTAGTATGTGGAGATACTATGCTAAGCAATGGGAATAAAAACAAAAGGAAAAGCTAGACTCCACTCCTGTCAAGCTCGCAATCTAAAGGCTTAATGCTGTTGTTGCTCAGGTGTGTCTGACCCTGCATGAAGCCATTTTTGGTTTTCTTGGCAAAGATACTGGAGTGGTTTGAGATTTCTTTCTCTCTTGTTTATTTTACAAATAAGGAAACTGAGGCAAAAAAGGGTTTAAGCCTTGGGTCACGTACTGTTGGAAGCCAGATTTGAACTCAGGTCTTCCTGACTCCAGGACTAGCACTTTATCCAATTCACCTACTAGATGACCAATGACTTTCATACTTGACAGTATATGCTGTGGTACACACTTAGAGCTTGACTTTTCCCTCTCTCCACAATTCTTTGATGTCCAACAGATCATTATCATTCCTCCATATTCATGGAACTCTTTTGTTGTTATTGTTTCTGATGCTCCAGATTACCTTCAGATAACCTCTTCTACATGACTTTGAATTCTTCATATTCATTAATTTATTTTTGTTGTTGTTATGTCATTTTCAATTGTGTGTGAAACTTTGTGATTCCATTTGGGATTTTCTTGGCAAAGATACTGGAGTGGTTTGCCATTGCCTTCTCCAGATTGTTTTACAGATGAGGAAACTAAGGCAAATAGGGTCAAGTGACTTGCCCAGAGAGTATCTGAGTCTGAGGTCAGATTTGAAATCATTCTTCCTGACTGTAGGCCCAGCATTCTATCCACTGCATCACTTACCTGTCCTTTCTTATTTAGTATAGCTTAGCAATCAATAGTCCATTAGAATTATGTAACACAACTCATTTACGCATTTCCCAATCCATGGGCACCTAAATTACTTCTAGTTCGCTACCATCACAATAAATTTTGGTCTGAATATTTTTTGTCATTATGTGGGAACTTCGTGTTTAGCTTTGATTTCATTGAAATACAAGTTGCTTCTTGCCATAGAAGCTTGAAGTCAAAGGGTATATGCCCTTTGGCATTTTGTCCCATTTTCTTTGCTAGTATAATTACAAGTTTCATTCCAGAATAGTGGCTGCTTACACTAATGCACAACTGCCCCGATTGGCTATGAACATTTCTGTCCTTCCATCCCCCCTGAAACATTGATAATTACCACAAATTGTTATTGATTAAAACGCCTATTTTCTGACTGGCTTCAAGCTGCCATTTTCCTGTGCTTTGGACTCCTCTTCAGACCCAGAACTCAAGCTTCTGACTGGTTTCAAAGACCTGGACTCATCACACCATCTTCTGACTGTGCCAAAATTAAATTTGTCTGACTCATTTGGGAGGGGCCACACCTGGCCCACCCTGAAGTTAGGTCTGCTACTGATGTCAGAAGGGGAAAACCTCTCTCCATAGGCAGTTTCTGAAGGACCTCCCTTTTGGGGGGAGGAAAATTAGATGCTCACTGAGGGCAGTCTGAACTCTTCCAGAGCTCACTCTCTTCCTCCTTTCTTCCTCCCTTCAGGTGGCCTGAGCAGGAGGAGTAGCAGCTGAGTCATTCAAACCTTGTTGTAAGCTGTGCTTTCCATTGAAGCTACAAGCTCCAGGTGGTAAGGTACTCTGCTCTTTTTGAATAGACTTCTGTTAGAGCTAGGAGGATTATCCCTATTTCTTTTTCTCTATTTCCCTGTCTTTTATTTTATTAATTTCACCTTTGTTGTTTACTTTATTCTCCCTAATAAAATATCCGTGGAACAGAGGCCGTAAGGCTCCTTTTTTATTGGCTTGGGAGAAATATCTAAAAAGGCAGGTTCTGAGGGGAGGGAGCTTTAAACCTAGAGGTCCTTCATTATCTCCAGGACCCCAATATTTAGGTGAGGAACCCAATTAACTCTTCATATATTACATTTGTCCCCCACATGAACAACTCCATGCCATACCACCTTGCAAGCATGCAACCCACCACCACCTTCCAATGCAATCTTTGAGATGACTAACAAAATCAACATTGCAATTCCTAGAAAGGGTGTTCTATGTGGTCTCAATCACATCCCCCCGACTTCCCAGTCTGAAGCATTCCTTTCTGACCAGCCCTCCTCTAGAAATATTTTCTCCTTTTATTAGAATGCAGGTGACTTGAGGCACAGGACTATGTTGCCTGCTCCTATTGGTAACATCAGTACTTAGCACCATGTTTGGCATGTTGTTAGTGACTAATCAATGTTTATTCATTGATTGGTTAGCTTTTCATTTGTTCTTTGATGGTTTACGGATTTTTACATACACATCCTTTTTTATATGCTTTTGAAAAGGCCTCTTTGTCTTACGTATGTGTATTTCCCCCCTCAATGTATCTTAGATATTTGACCCTTATTAGATATATTTGGCTCATTTATTCAATGACTTATTTTCTTAGATGGATTAATTTTGCTCATGAAAAAAGCTGTTCAATTTCCTGAAATGGATGTGATCTATTTTATATTGTATTATGTCTCTCTCAATTTTGTTTAAGGAAATTTATCCCAGCCATAACTGTGAAAGTTGTCTCATGTGGTTCACTTCTGCTACCTTAAAAAAATAAAGAATTGTGACCATTAATATTCATTTTATATATATGTATGTATGTATGTATTTATGTATACACATTTTTAGCATATTATGGTATATGGTTAAAGATGGTATTGTAAACATATTTTTAACTCCAAAAATCTTTCCAGCTTCCCTGGCATAAAATAATTTGACCAAAATTAATTGGTTGTTGGGAAGGTCATTTTTCCCTATTTCTAATCAATTTCATAATTTCTTTTTATAGAGAATATATTGTATACATTGAGGAAATCTAGGTGATGTAGTGGGTAGAGCTCTGATCTTGAATTCAGGACTTAAATTCAAATCTCACCTCAGACACTTACTAGATTTGTGAACCTGATTAATCACTTAACCTTGTTTGCCTCAATTCTTCATCTGTAAAATGACCTGGAGAAGGAAATGTCCAAACACTCTGGTATCTGCCAAGAAAAACCCAAGTGGGGTCATTAAGAGCCAAATGTGACTAGAACAACTGATCAACAAAAAGATTGTATACACTGTGTACCATTAAATTCTCACAAAAATCTAGGGTGTAGATGGTCTGATGAAGGACATGAGTGTGAAAGAGATGAAAGATTTTGTCCAAGGTCACTCAGGTAATGAGTGGCAGAGTTTGGACAAGAAATTAGGATTCTTATAAGCAGTCAGTAATAATGATTTTCCCCCTGGACATTATTGAACTAAAGAACTATTTTTTCTTAAAACAAAACAAACATACAAGAGTATACAATTCATAATACATTTATTGTTGCTTCATTATCAAAAATAAAAATTAAAAATGATAGAAGGAATCCATCTTTACCTTCAAGTACAAATGTCCACAAGGCTCCAAAGTCACAATTGATTGAGCTACTCTGCTTGAGCAATAGGATATGGGGCTTTATGTCTTCATCTAGACAAAAAAAGTTCAACCCCATGTTTATACTTTACTCCTCCTCCTCCTTCATTATCTTTGTCCTCTGTCTCTTCTGCTTCTGTTTCTTCTGCTTCTGTTGCTGATGCTGCTAACACACACACACACACACACACACACACACACACGCGCGTGTTTTTCTTCCATGTATCTCACATAGCCATTTCTGACTCATATTGCTATCGCAGTCTAATAGCTAACGTGTAAATAGTGCTTCAAATGAAAATACTTTAAGCATTACCTCTTTTGAGCCTCACAACAACTCTATTTACTATGTACTATTATTATGTCCAGGTTTACAAATGAGGAAACAGAGGCTGATAGTAATTAAGTGACTTCCTCAAGTTCAAACAGCTAGTGGATGAAGCAGGATTTAAACTCTGGTCTTTCAATTGCAAGTCTACCTAGTGACCCACATAAAGGATGTTCACATAATTGGAGACTTTGAACATTATTGTAATCACAAAACACAGAATGAGAGGGTGAGGGAGGGAAGAAAAACAGGGAAAAAAAAGACAATGACAGCCAGAGACAGAGAGCCATATTTAAGCTTCTGTATAGGCAGAGACAGTCAGAATTAAATTTTTTCACTTTATTTTGTTTTCTTCTCTCTTGGAAAATAATTGTGTTCTCCTTTACAGCAGTAGCACTATTAGCAATTAGCAAACTGAGATAAGACTTTTTTTTTGGAGGGAGGGAAAACACATTACTTTTTTTGACACATTTTGTAGGGGAAAAATCTACTTTGATCACAAAGTATTTGATCCCTATATGCACCATTAATCATCATATTGATGACACTCCTTGGATCTTCTTAAATAGATGTGGAAAAAAGCAATCCAAGACATAGGGTTTCAAAGCACTTTCCTGGGGAATTCCATGATTATAACCCTGTATTTTTGAAGATTTGGCTTTGGAATGTGCCACCAAACTGGCATGATTTCATTCTTAGTCTGAGATGTGTGTGTGTGTGTGTGTGTGTATGAGAGAGAGAGAGAGAGAGAGAGACAGATAGAGCGAGAGACAGAGAGAGAGAGAAGAGAGACAAAGACAGAGAATGAGAGACAGAGACAGAGAGAGACAGAAAGACAAAGAGACACAGAAAAAGACAGAGACACAGAAATAGAGTCATAGAGACAGAAATAGACAGAGACAAAGAGACACAAAGAAAGGCAAAGACAAAGACACACAGACACATACAGAGAGACATAGAGAGAAAGAGACAAAGATATTGCAATTCATTACAGGAGTGGCCCTTACTAGTAGGTTGGTGGCTTTCACAATGGTGAAATATGACACAGGGGTTAAAAAAGAAAAAAAAGAAGAAGCTACAGTTCATATGCATACAAAATCCCTTCACCCCTCAGTTCTTTCCCAAGCTCTTGCCATTGCACTGGTTCTGCCCTTCCTCATCTCAATTTTACAATATATCCTACTTTCAAGTCCTTGCCTTTTTATCCTATCACCAATCTTGTCTTGCCAATTCCCAACCTTGGATTCCTCCCACCAACATCTCACTTTTCTCATATTCTTAAACTCCTTAGTAAAGCTGGAGGAAATAATGAGGTCGTCTTGACTGGGTCCAACAAATCTGGTTTTTAGAACCATAACCAGTCCCCCACAGGGACAAGGGCATCCTCCTGGATCAACTTGATCAATTGCTCTCTGACTCACCACAGCAGAATTTTCACATCCTTTCTTCTCACTTTAAACTTCCCATGGCTGGGGCAGCTAGGTGGCACAGTGGATAGATTACCAGCCCTGGAGTCAGGAGGACCTGAGTTAAAATCTGGCATCAAACAATTAACACTTACTAGCTGTGTGATCCTGGGCAAGTCACTTAACCCCAATTGCCTCATCAAAACAAACAAACAAAAAAACACTTCCCATGGCCTTCATTCTCTCAACTGTCTCAATTGAGAACCTACTTCCTACTTCCCTTAGACCATTTCCTGGAATCTCCTTCTCCCTCCCCATCTCACATTACCCATGTGCCTTCCCCCACTATCTTCTCCTTTATTCCATCTCAAATGAACTGGCCCTTCTCCTTGCCAAAGCCAACTCCTTTTCATACATCCTTGATCCCATGTTTCCATATTCTCTGGGCAACTGACCTTTATCATTCTCACTTCATAATCAATCTTCAATCTCTCTCTGTCTCTGTTTCCATCTCTCTGTTTCTGTCTCTGTGTCTGTCTCTGATTCTCTCTCTGTCTGTGTGTCTCTCTGTGTGTCTCTCTCTGACTTTCTCTCCGTCTCTGTCTCTGTTTCTGTCTCTCTCTCTGTTTCTCTGTCTCTGTGTCTTTCTGTCTCTGTCTCTCTGTCTCTGTCTTTCTCTCTGACTGTCTCTGTCTGTCTCTGTGTATGTGTGTGTGTGTGTATGTGTGTCTGTCCCTCTGTCTCTGTTTCCCTCCCTTGACCCTTCCCCCTCTCCTGGTTCCTTTTCTGCTGCCTACAAATTGGCCTGTTTCTAATTCCAGCTTTAAAAACTCCTTTAATTTCACTATTTCAAGTAGCTATTTTCCTATATCTCTTCCCTTCCTAGTTATAATCTTTGAGAAAGCCATCTTTGATCTTTGCCTCCCAATTCTCTACTCTCATTCTCTTCTGGGCTCTCAGCAATCTGGTTTCTAACCCCTTTGTTAAACTGAAACCATTCTTTCCAAAGTTACCAATGATCTATGAATTGTTCAATCTAATAGCTATTTTTCAATTCTTCTTGACTTCTTTGAAGACTTTGCCACTATCAGTGTCTTCTCCTGAATCTATTTGATGTTATATTGTTTTTTATAACACTGATCCCTTCTAGATCTTCTGCTGTTCCTCAAAATCCTTTGATGAATTTTCATCCAAACCATGATACTACTTATGAGTGTCCCAAAAGCTTGGCCTTTGTTCCTTTGGGGAGGAGTCTTTGACCCTCTTCTCATTTCACTCTGTGTAACATCATTGTTTATCATTTCACCCTCTGTTACATCCATCATTCTCCACCTGTCTCTACTTCATTGGACTTCTGCATCATGGTTCCAGGAACCTTATTATCAAAAACCTTATTACCCTTTAAAATTGTATGAGCCTTGGCACTCCGTCCCCATTAGTACCCTTAGTAAATTCTGTCCTTCTGAATGTAGGGCAGAATGAAGAGTTCTTCCCTACACTTCTGCTTCTGAATAGCACCTAGGACTGTTGATGCTTCATTTCCCACAAGACTGTACTTTGTTGAACATCTCCATCATGCCCCTGCCTGAGATACCTTCCCCATTCCAACTTTTCAGCTTTCTTCTGTGTATTGTAAACACTTTGATGTCAGGGCCTCTCTTTAATATGTGTATGCCCAGCTCTTAGCACCAAGACTGGTACATGCTAGGTATTTAATAAGTGTTTATTGACTGACTGAGTTATCAACTCTGCAGATGATTTCGACATTCATATATCTAACCATAATCTCTCTCCTAATCTTCAGTGTCATTTAGCAACTTCCTTTTAATGCATCTTAAATTTGGTATCCAAAAACTTAAAATGGCCAAAAACATCTTATCATCTTTCCCTCAAAACTATCCCTTTGTTTCAACTTTGCTATTATTAGTAGTATTATTAAGAGTACCACAATCCTGCCAATCATTCAGGCTCTAAACTTCGTTATCCTAGAATCCTTATAAAAATTACCCCACATATATATTCTGATGCCAAATTCCATCAGGTCTGCCTTCCCAGAATCTCTGATGAAGGCCCTCTTCTCCACCCACATCTTTTACTCTGGTGCAAGCCCTTCTGTCACTTACTATGACTATAGCAATCATTCTGCTTGGTCTCCCTACCTCATGTTTCTCTATACTACAAACCAAACTCCCCATAGGTGCCAAACTTATCTTCCCAAAACTACAATGTCCTTCTTCCCTCCTCATCCAAGCAGTAAATGCGAGTGGATCATTATATTCTAGCCCAATTGGACTCATTCCTGTTTCTTGATATGTGTCCTTCTGTCCTTTATGTCTAACCTTTTATCAGAATATCTGTCATAACCAGGATGCTTTCCCATTTCACCTCTTTCCCTTAGAACACCCAAATCAAGGACTATTTCTAATGCCTACTTTGTAGGAGTGTCTCCTGATCCCCCTAATGATTAGTGTTCATCAAAATTATAATTATTTACTATTTGTTCACAAGGTGGGGTGGCATATGTGAAAAATGTCTATATTATTGCAAACTTAGGAAGGTTTAGTATACCTAGGTGCAGTGCAAGAAAACATGGAGCCTGGAAACAAGATAGATTTCCAGAGGGGGTATATTTACAATTAAAAAGGCAGTCAGAAAGGATAATGGAAACCGATCAGGTTTGTTTGGAATCTGGTGGAATTGGGCTCATTTGGCTTGGGACCCATCAGGCATGAGGCACCCTTTTATCAGGAAAATTTGGTGATTTGGTTGTTGTTGCTGTTGTTGTTGAAGGAATTTCTCTTTGGGTCTAGCAGGGGAAGAAAGAAAGAGAGACTGATTCGTGTTAGTGGGGTCAGGAAAGACCCATAGGGAATTGACAGTTGATATTCAGAATTTTCAACAGCAAGAAAGGGAACACCAAGCTACTGTGGTTGGTCTTACTCTGATAAGATGACTCAAAGGTTTATAAGCAATCCCATTTCATGGATTATTTTTAGTGGGTTTGGGAGGATACTAAGGAAATTGAAATCTAACTGGCTTCCCTCAAAGCAGAAGCCTTAAGGAGCCTTTTTTCTGTGCATGTAATAATGGCATGAAAATAAAAGTGCTTTGGAGAGACTAGAACATATGTATAGATATTATGCATCTGGTTCTAGTCTTCCCTACACTAGCTTAGGAGAAGCCCCTTCAGTTGTTAATGTATCTTGAATGAAGAATGTATTTGAAAAGAGCCTTATGATGAGACTCTTGTGCATTCTTTTGGTTTGGTTTTTCTCTCCAGGTTTGATTCCTTCACTGATCTGGGCCAGTGAGAGACAAGGCTGGAAAGGAAGAGATCTTGGATTTTCTCCCTTTCAAGGTCATGGGCCCTTCTGAAAACTATCATTCCTTTATGTGACATGGTGTTTGATCTTCCTTGCCTTAAATAACGATATGGAAGATCACAACCTGGAGGATTTGGAAATGTTAAAGCTTCTGGATGTTCTGATGTCTACTTGGCTCCACATCCCACTTTGGCAAGATTCATACAGTAGTTGTGTCATATCTGGTCATGAACTTGATGGGACCAGTGCTATGTAGAAATTGAACTAGAGGGGGAGCTAGGTGGTGCAGTGGATGGAGCACTGGCCCTGAAGTCAGTAGGACCTGAGTTCAAATCCAGCTCAGACACTTTACACCTAGTAGGCAAGTCACTTAATCCCAACTGCCTCACAATAGAAAAAAAGAAAAGAAAAGAAATTGAACTAGAAGTGTGCCCTCAAGGTATGTGTATGAGGGGAGAGAGGGATGTTTGTACTTTTGTTCTTGCTGTTTCTTCAAAATGATTATCTTTTTTTAAAAAATGTGATCTTTGTTTAGTGTATAAGTGAACTGAGGCACTCATTACCAGTATCTAATGGTGGGAGGAAAGCATCCAGTGGCAGTACTAGCTGATAATAGCTAGCATTTATAGAATGCTTTTTTTTTTTTTTGTGGGGCAAAGAGGATTAAGTGACTTGCCCAGGGTCACACAGCTAGTAAGTGTTAATTGTCTGAATCTGGATTTGAACTCATGTCCTCCTGAATCCAGGGCTGGTGCTTTATCTACTGCCCCACCCAGCTGTGCCCTATAGAACACCTTTAAGGACTACAAAGCACTTTACAAATATCTCATTTTATCCTGGGAAATAGGGACTATTATTATCCCTGTTTTAGAGATGAGGAAAATGAGGAAATCCACTTCCAAATCCATTTCTGGAATTCTAGAATCTTGAGGAGGAAAAATAGCAGGACTGTTTTTTGTGATAATTGGCCAGATAATTTTTACCATATCTATATTACACAAATTATTCATTTATTTATCTGTGTGCATGTAGTTTCCCTCTGTGATAGAAGGGACTATTTCCCCTTTTTTCCTTTGTATTCCCTGTACCTACCACAGGGCTAAGCACATAGCAGTCCCTTCATAAAAGTGTTATTTTATAAATTGTAGTTCATTGAAAGACCAACTTCTATTAATACTCACATACTTCTGGGTATATCATTGCAATTCTCAGCACGGACTGACTGTTGCTTTAACTAATTCAATTAACCCATCAAAATGGGCATCCTATCCCTCTTCTGTCTGAGTGCCTCACTAAACTTTTCTTCCATAATGAACTGTGTTCTTGGCTCTTCTTTTAAATTCTAGACAGATCCTTTGTCTAGCCGTAATGGAGCATTTGGGCACATCCTGAAGTATAACTGATGATAGAACAGAACCTGGATTAATCTTCCCCCAAATTAATATCTCATTTTAAAAGAAGTTGTAAAATGGGCCACTCCAAGAATAGAAGCAGTCCATCTCCTATAAGCAGATCATCTTCAAAATTGCAGGTAAGAGATCAGAGCTGGTCTATAAAAGGGCTTGTTCCTAAAAAGGATGATATACATCCTTGTTACATGGAAGAGAAAATACATTTACAATCCTATCATTACAGAGTTTGAAGAGAACTCAAAGCTCATCTAATCCAGCATAACACTCCCTGCCCCTACCCTCATCCAAGTATAGAACTAATAGCTCTGGTGATAGAGATCAAGATCAAGGTTGTCCATTCCATGTTTATATAACTCTGCATAGGGCAATCTCTTCTTATTTTGCATGAAAACGATCATTCCTGAGATTTTCAAATGTCAGATGGTATGATGATTCTTTCTCCCACCCCCACAACAATAGGTCTGGCCTATATTCACTGCTTGGAACAACACAATCATTTATTTCACTTACTTCCATGACACTTTCACTGTCCTTAGTCACATTTAGTCATAATTGCTCCAAATCAAATTTGCGCAGTGTCTGGATTCTTCAATGGATTCAGCTACTAAAATAAATGGCTTAAAGAGAAATTGGCTCTTCATTTTCTCCCAAAAAAGTGAGAAAAAAGCTTCTGTTATTTAGAAAGATGAAATCATTTTCATGGCATTTTTTAGATCAATTAATCCCTCAATAAACACTTGAGGAAATGGGGGTGTTATAGACTGAATGACTTGCCCAAGTCACAGAGGTAACAAGGGGCAGAGTCAGGATTTGAATCCAGGTCCTCTGACTTCAAGTCCATGCCCCGTCCAGCATAATACACAAGCTGGCCCTTATGAAGTGCTTCTCTGCAGCCAAATCCGTTAGTACTATTTCTGGTATTAGCCAGTTTACTCACCAGAGAACCATCCACACTATCCATCCCTGGGCCCTAACCCAAGGAAGAGTTTGGCCAGAAAGCACCAACCTGTCTGATGGAATCCAGTTCAAGAAACAGTTGTCTAATAACAAAAGCAGCAGATTTCAATGATTCACATCACAGGCTTTTAAATTTGCCAAATCAATCGTGATCACCACATATAAATACTTAGAAAACTGAAGTGTATCGTTCAAATCTGCTGATCATATGTGCAGCCCAAAACAAGCTGCTTGAACAAGATGGTGAATCAAGATGATAAATATGGATGATTCACAGAGCCCTGCACTGGAAATGAAGGATGGAAAGGCCTAGGATGGGCTGCTTTGTTTATTTCCCTTTTTGTAATTAAAAAAGAAGATGAGGCTTATAATCTAGGAAGCTTTTCAAATCCTATTAAAATTATGGGATGGTTTCTTTCTGCAAGAAATAAGCATTCAAAGTAGGGATTTCTGAAATAAGGCTAGAAACCAGTGGAATCTGCTAGGCCATGTGGTGGATAGAAAGGGACATTGAAGCCAGAATCCGGGGAGCTGGCTCCATTTGTGCTCTTCCACTAACTAGTAGGGTGACCTCAGCCAAGGCATTTCAGCAACTCAGTTTCCTCCCAGAAATGGGTTAAAGTTGTTCTTAATGGTCTTTTAACACTTGCATCTTCTATTCTCTAGTTTATGGTCTTTTCTAGATTTGAGTTCTATGATTTAGATCTATCCCAGTTCTCACATTTTTTTTTACTTCTGTTCTAAAGGCCCTCCTACTTTCATCAGTCAGTATTCTAGATTCTAGCTATCATCCTATGATGTTTTTTTTTAACATTTTAGATCAGAGAATGAGAGATGTTTAGAGCTTCCTGATCCTTAGTGTTCATCTGTTTGCATTCCTTTGATTTTTATCACAATTGTGATCTTGGACTTGAGTGTTCTTGGCTACATCACTATGTTCCATATTTACCTGCTCTGCCCCTCACCAGGGCTTTGGTTTTTGGTGACTCTGGTTCTTGTTGGCTTCATCACACCTGCTACTTTCTTCAGGCTGCCCATTGTTGTACTGCTTGCATTAGCATGCTAGTCCTCTTGGACACTGGCTACCTCACAGGTCTCCTTACCTGGCCTTCACCTGGCTCTCATGTTTTACTTCCTGTTAGGTATCCTACCTGGGCCACTAGCCAGTTGTACCTGGCTGATTCTGCTTGTCCGAGTTCCTATTGTTGACCACACATTAATTATCCCAATCTAACACTATGAAATTATAACAACTGTCATTTAATCTGGAAGCTAAGTATAGTGAAAACTTTGGCATTACTTTTCCAGAAATGGCCATTGGAGATCACCAGAGAATGGTTACCACTTCTTCCCTCAGTGCTCTAGATGATCCTGGGTGGTTTGGGTGAAAGGGGGGAATTGGCTTTTTAAAACTCTAGTTCAGAAGCACACATCCCTGTGATTTCCCCTCAACTGATAGTAATTAGCCATGTAGATTTATTTAATTTATCAAAATGAGCACTTAATAAAATGGGATAGTGAGAAAAATTGGTACAAAACCTTTGCTTGAGAACTCTAGAGCTTATTTCCTCACAAGTATATACAGAATCCAGAGGACGGTGGTCTCAAGCTTCAAAGAACCCATTTCATGAGAACCTCATGATGTTCCCCTTAAGCCTGCAGTATCTTTCTTCTGAGCCCTCTATAGAGTCCTAAACACATTTTTCCTCAGAGCAACCACTTTGTCTTCAATGCTGATATTTTTATTATCAACTACTATTATGTGGGAGGGAGGGAACTAGGAACTAAGCATTTTTATAGCACCTACAATGTACCAGTCACTATGCTAAATACCTTTTTATAAATATCATTTCATTTGTTCTACACAGCAATCCTGTGAGGTAGGTACTGTTATACTCCCCATGTTACAATTGAGTACACTGTGGCAAAGAGAGGATAAGTGACTTGCCCAGGGTCATTCAGCAACTAGGTCTCTGAGGCCAGATTGAAATTTATGTCTTTCTGTAAAATGAGTTGGGAAAGGAAATGACAAACCACTATAGTATCTTTGATAAGAAAACCCCAGATGGGCTATGAAGAGAATAACATGACTGAAAATTTTCTGAAAAATAACTTTCATACTCCAGACCCAGAACTCTATCCAAATACACTACCTAGCTACCATGGGATACTGTATCTTGAGACAGTATCAGAGTGACAATGAAAAATTCAAGTATCCAAGAAAATATCAAAATTCCAAAATTTTCCTCTTATTAAAGGATCATAGAGAGGACTCAGTGGTTCTTTTCTTCTACCTTCCACTAGGCAATTCTCTCTCAAGTATTGACTGTTCTTTTCTCTAGGCTGCTGTACACTGAAATGCTGGTTTGATATTTTATACAAGACCCGCAAGCCACAACCAAGTCTCTTCAGCCAATCCCGATATCATGTGCAGGATCCTGTCTTTCCATTCCGATGGTTTTCACTTTTTTCAAATTGGTTGAGACTTCTTGCAATTAGTCTAAGGCTCTTTGATTGATTGGTTGATTCAATAGAGGCATTTTCAGCAATTTAAAAGACTTCTTTTAAGTGGAGTAGAATCACTGATTGGATTGGATTTAATTGAATCCAACTCTTATAAGTGGAAACATAGATGGAAAAAGAGTCAAGAGAGATTGAGGTGTGAATTTTGAATCTTATATGGGGTATTCACCAGATGGGTGACCCTAGGCAACTCTAGATAAGTCACTTTGCCCTCTCAAACTTGATTTCTTCATCTCATCAACAAAATGGAAATACAAATGGCACATTCTCTGTGTGAAGATAAAGCAGGTTAATATCTATGAAGCAAATTTAAGTTACTATAAAGTACAACCAACATATCCGTCATCATCACTTTCAATCATCATTCTGAAGGAAATTTTGTAATAGCAAAATTAAAAAAAACTAGTAGATTAAAAATCAGGGAATCTAGTAGGTTACCTAGTCCAACCAAAACAAGGAGGAAGAATGGTGAAGTATAAAGTATGTTGGTTTTAGAATACCGGATCCTAGGTTTAAACCATTGCTTTGTCATTTACTAACTGTACAGAATTGTAAAGATACAATTAGTAAATTGTAAATTGTCCAAGTTGTGGTATATGAATGCAATGGAATGCTATTATGCTATAAGAAATGATGAGCAGGGAGATTTCAGAAAATCCTGGAAAGATTTAAGTGAACTTATACTGAGTAATGTGAGCAGAACCAGGAAAACATTGTACACAGTAAGAGCAACATTGTGTGATGATCAGCTGTGATTGACTTAACTCTTCTAGACAATACAATGATCCAAGACAATTCCAACAGACTTATGATGCAAAATGCTCTCCACATATAGGGAAAAAAAGAACTGTGATGATTGAACCATACCATTTTTACTTGTGTATTTATTTTTTATTTTTTGAGGTTTCCCCTTTTGTTCTGATTTTTCTTTATCATGACTATTGTCGAAATATGTTTAATGAGATTGTACATATAATAACCTTTATCCAATTACTTACTCTCTTGGGGGGGGAGGGAGAGAGGGAGAAAAATTTGGAACTAAAAATCTTATGAAATAAATGTTGAAAACTATCTTTACATGTAACAGGAAAAAATAAAATACTATTAAGATTGATTTTTAAAAAGAAATAAACACATATCTTAAAAGTCCCTTCCCAAAACAAAGAAAAATAAACAAACAAACAAAAAAACAGGCCATAGGATGGCAAATTTTGGAAGGGCATTAGAACATAATGATAAAAAAAACCCAACATCTAAATAGAGCTTTTAGGTTTATAAAGTGCTTTACATATGTTATTTCTATTGGTTATTTGATCATAGAATATCTGGAAGAGACCTTAAAATATAGAATATCAAAGTTGTAATGGAATATTGAATATATAGCATAACAATGCTACATTCAATCAGTCAATATTTCAAATCAACTGACACTGATTAAGCATTTATTATGTAAAAAAGAAAGACAGTCTGCCTTCAAGGAGCTTACATTCTAACGGTGGAAGATAACTCATAAAAGAGAGCTAACAAGGAATGGGAAAAGATACCCACATCAGGGCATAGTAGAGAAAGCCCAGAGAGTCAAGAGCAGAGCTCAGAGCAGGGGATGGGAATAAGCATTTATTAAGCACTTACCATGGGATAGGCACTGTTCTAAATACTTTAGTTTTGAAGAATGAAGACATGACTTGCTTGAGTACTTTCCTTAAAATGGAGGTTTTGAGAGGAATCAACCAAAGTAAGGACCAAAGGAGTGGAGTGTGCTCACAGTGTCGGAAGGGCAGGGGTGAAGTAAACTTCCAGAATAACATGGTAATATGGTACATAGTAGTAGTAGTAGTAGTAGTAGTAGTAGTAGTAGTAGTAGTAGTAGTAGTAGTAGTAGCAGTAGTAGTAGTAGTAGTAGTAGTAGTAGTAGTAGTAGTAGTAGTAGCGGCGGCGGTGGTGGTGGTGGTGGTAGTGGTGGTGGTAGTATATAGTAGACAGTTATAGTGGTAGTCATAAGCATAGTTGTAATGGTAGTGGTAGTAGTAGTAATTAGTGATAGTGGTTGTAACTATAGTACCTTGTAAGATAGAACATAAAATATACAATATCTGAACTGGGAGGAATTTTAGAACAAAGTGAATGTCATAGATGGAATGGACCTTAAAGCATAAACCAGAGAATGTCAGAGCATGAAAGGACTTTTGAACAAAGGATGTAATTCAATCACCTCTCTTTTTAGAGGAAGAAAGCGAGTCCCCATAAGAAGATATGACTGCCCATAGTTATCCACCTAGTCAATGTCATAAAAACAGCTCGGCACTTCACAGTCCTAGTTGCTGTCCTTCTCATGATGTCTCTTAACCTAGGTCCTTTCACACACAGCCCAGAAAAATGTGAGCTTGTACCACTCACTGTTTTCTAGGGGAATATAAACAAGAATGATGAAAGAAATTTCAGAAATCAAAACTTAACCCTTCGGTCAGAAAAAAAAAGTGATATGCTGAAGAATCCTCTCTCAGAGTAGCCCTTTCCCCAAGGGCAGGAGGTGGCAATTTTCACAAATAGCTCCTAAGTTCGTCTCCACAAATTGCTGTTTCAAATCACAGGCAGCTGCGGCTCATCCTCTGCAGGCGTGTAGTGGCTCTCACCTTAGAGACTTGTGTCTCTTAACCTGAATGGCAGAATTGTCAGGTCTTTCTTACACACGTGGGGAAGGCATACACTCGATGCATGCAGACATGGTGCCTGCTGAAAGAAACTCATGAAAATTGCTGCTGCTCAAACCAAACAAGGCGCCCTCCAACTGGGTTCTCAATAGACCATTTCTTAACTGGTCAAATGAAGTGTAATCTGAGAGAAATGAAGGAGACAGTGGTTTATCTCTTTGTAACTCTGCCCCACACCCCGCTCCATCCCCACTCCAGAACACAGAGTTCCTGAACATCACTTATGGGCTGATGGCAGTTTTTCCTAAGAAGGAATGGATGAATGGGGAACATGAATTGTTTCTTATGAAAGGTGAAAGCAATCTTGACCTGAAGCCACAGAAAGATGCTATGACAATTCTCTCCTTATACAGAATTATTAGATTACCCTCTCCCCAATTATCTGTGTTCATGTGGTCTCACAGCTCATCATTTTATGGTTCATCACTCATGTGTTATTAAAAAGTATCTGCCTGGACTCCAAATTAAAAGAGTGATAGAGGATCCAGTTCTCTTCTGCTCAGGGATCAGTGAATCAACATTAGAGATGAATAACTGTATTCACTTTGAGCATGGAAAGAGTCTGGGGTCCAAAGTTCAAATCCTATCACCCACAATTTCTAGCTAGGTAATATGGGACAAGCCATCTGTCCTCTATGACCCTCAGATCTCACATCTGTAGAATGGGGATGTTAATATGTGTACTATCTACACCACAAGGTGATTATGAGGAAAACATTATATAAACACCTTTTAAATGATTGTCTATATTTTCCCACCCATCAGAAGCACAAGGCAGGTATAAATTCAGTGACCATTGAATAGTGGACAGGGTCCTGGGCTGGTAGCCAAGAATATCTAGATCTCATGTCGTTCGGGGTGATCTCAGCCTCTACTTCCCCATACATAAAAAACAAAAACAAAAACAAAACAAAATGTAAAATACCTACAATAGCAGCAATAGCAATAGCTCTTCTTTGTAATATGCTTCAAAGTTTGTAAACACATTTACATGCTCATTTGAGCCTTATTACTGGGCAAGGTAGGGAGTGGCCTCATTTCACAAATGAGGAAATTGAGGTTCAAAGAATGTTGACCTCGTGGTCATGTGGCTAATAAAACACAGATGTGGGCTCTTTTGGTACCTATCTCACAGGAATTCTGTTGTGAAAACCAAAGTCAATGATGCATTTAAAGGATTGGACACATTGTAAAATGCTACATAAATATCAGGTATTATTACTGTTCAACGATCAGTGATTCTACTGGTGTATACATCCTTTACCAATGCAGATTTCACCTCTTCCAGGCTTGGTAGACAATTTTCTATGGTTTATATCCTCCCTGTCCCCATACCCCAAAATTTTCCACTGAAAAAAGACTCAGTAAACCTTTGAACTTTTAGCTAGATTTATCCTGCTACCACAACAAACAAACAAAGAACAACAAAAAACCCACCTACTATTCAACATGTTGCTGGGACATGAAGGCCAACCAGCTCAGTAGCACCGTTCAACCATTATACTATTGTGCCTTCAAGAGTTTGGAGTCACCTACATGATGAAGACACATCCATTGAGGAAACAAGACATAACCAGTGTAGCTGTCATGGGTTTAAAAGCTTATTCCCTCAAGAAGGTGGTAAGCGAAGAATGATCCAATCCTTTGCTGAGACTCACCATATCATTATCCACCTGACTAACTGCCTGTAGTTTTCATTGTCTATATAATTTACTGAGAATTTTCAAAGAGGTTCCTAATGGAGTAGTTAGAATGTCCAACTTACAATCAGGGCAATATGCAATCAACCACTGCATGCACTTAGTAGGTTTGTGACCTTGGGCAAGTCATGACCTCTTGAGCCTCATCTGTCCTCATCTGCAAAGTGAGGATAACTATAGACTCTCTATATAGCCAGGCTTGTTATGAAGATTCACTAAGAGAATACATGTAAAGCACTTTGTAAACTGTAAATCATTCTATAAATGCCACCTGGCATATGAAAAAAAAAAAATATATATATATATATATATATATGTGTGTGTGTGTGTGTGTGTGTATGTATGTATGTATGTATGCATTTATGTATGTATATATGTAGATATATTGGTATATGTATTTATAAGTATGTATAGTTTATATGATGTACAGGGATATAGAATTGGTGTGAACATAAATGTGTCTATGGATGTATGTGTGGGTAGAATTTCCTTAGTTTCCCCATGCGGTTTCTGGAAGTAAGGCAGTGCATGTAGAAAGCCATTTGCAATTTTAATACATTGTATAGAGAAATGAGGCTCTGTGAGTTCATTTGTTTAATTTATTTATTCATTCCCTTGTCCAGCAATACTTTCATTTGTTCATTCATTCAACCACCATCAGAACAAAAATTATGAAGCTCCTACTAAGTGCAGAAAGCTTACTTGATTCTGGGAAAGATAGAGGAAGGAGTTAAAACACTGATATCTCTTCACAAGGAACTTAGAGTCTAGGAGAGATAAAAAGACATGAAAATAATAGCTAGCCTTTCTATAGTGCTGTATTTTGCAAAGCTCACCTTATGAACATTACCTTATTTGATCCCCTCCACCTTATCAAGTATGTTACATTATTACTTCCATTTTACAAATGAAAAACAAAACAAACAACTAAGGTTAAGAGAGAAAGTTACAGAGGGCAAGCTAGGTGGCACAGTGGATAGAGCACCAGCCCTGTATTCATCAGGACCTGAGTTCAAATCCAGACTCAGATACTTTACACTTACTAGCTGTGTGACCCTGGACAAGTCACTTAACCCCAATTGCCTCACCAAAAAACCAACAAAACAAAAAAAGAGAGAGATAGTTACTGGCCCAGGGTCACATAATTAGAAAGTGTTTGAGGCAGAATTTGAACCTGTTTTCCTGACTCAAAGTAAAGCACTCTATATATTAAGCACATAGCTATCATATGATCTTAAAGCTGTACTCACAATGATCACGCTGTGACTGTGATATTCTATGGTTTACAGAGTACTTTCCTATGTAGTGGTTTTACAGAGGAAACTGAGTCAAAAGAATTGCTTACAGTCACAAAACAGGGAGTGCCAGAGTCAGTCGTTGAACTTTGGCCTTTGGATTCCAATGTTCTTTTTACCTCCTTTAATGAAAGAGAAGCTATGTTATAAATAGGATTGGAAAATGGGAGCCATCGAAAACCCTTTGTGATTTCTGAGGGAGACTGAATTGCCTGAAGTTACCCAGTGTTACAGGAGGTAGGTTTCTTTGCGCCAGAACAGGAGTGTCAAACTCCAATAGAATGGGAGTCCCTAAACCATACATAAGAACCTCTGAGGGGAGCCAAAGGCTAATTTAATTTTTTTGTTTGTTTTTTTCAGAGCAATAAGGGTGAAGTGACTTGCCCAGGGTCACACAGCTAGTAAATGTCAGGTGTCTGAGTCCAGATTTGAACTCAGATTCTTCTGAATCCAGGGCCAGTGCTTTATCCACTATACCACCTAGCTGCCCATGCTAATTTAGTTTTAAAATAAAATTTCATCTATTTTTCACTGTGTTTTTTATTTCTTCTGTTATGTATGTCTCGATTCTATTTTATACTGGATCATGGCTCCTCAGAGGAGCTGGCAGCTGCATTTAGCCCTTAGGTTGTGTGCTTAACACTTCTGTTCTACAGTAGAGTAGAAAGAACATTGGCTTTGGGATTGAAGGAACTGAATTCTGATGCTGTCTTAACATCTCTGGGCCTTTTATTTCTTCATCCGTGAAAACTGAGGAGGTGGAATAAAGAGCCTGGAGCATCTTCTATAGTTCTAAATCTCTGATTCTCTAAGTGTACAATCTTGTTCCATCATAGGACTCTTTTCAGGTGTTTATCTTTCCAGTATCTCCAGCCTTCATGTGTGTGTTCAGGAGGCAGTACAATTTCATTGCGCGTTACCTGGTTCCCAATGGTTTCTCCCTTGGGTGGATAAGGTCCCAGTCTGAGAAGTGTAAAGGCTGACTCAGTCCTTGTAGTTTGTCATAGCTCTCTGATGACAGTCTTTATTAGATTCTAGATTCAAGTAAAGTTCATTCATTTTAATTAATATTTTCAATTTTGTTGCTGTTGTTCAGGTGTTTTCAGTCATGTCTGACTCTTTGTGACCCCATTTGGGGTTTTCATGGCAAAGGTACTGGAGTGACTTGTCATGCCTTTCTCCAGTTCATTTTACAGATGGGGAAACTGAGGAAAACAGGGTTAAGTGACTTACACAGCTAGTTAAATGTCAAAGGCCAGATTTGAACACAGGAAGATGCGTCTTTCTGACTCTAGACCCAGCACTCTACCTGCTGTGCCACTCAGCTTCCCCATTCTCACTTTTATATCCCATCAAATCCACACCTTAAGAGAAACAGGTAGACAGGATCTTCTATCATCTTCAAGAAAAAAAGAGGCAAGAGATCACATCTTAGCCCCAGTATACTTGATGTCTCTTGTTTTCTAGGGAATTCTTGTTCTGTTTGGATGTTATGCTCTGTGACCTCTGGCTTTTGGGATCAAAGACCTTTTAAACAGGTGCTCCTGGTAGAATTGCTAAGGATTTAAAAGGTGCTGCACATGGGGCAGCTAGGTGGCACAGTGGATAGAGCAGCAGACCTGGATTCAGGAGGACCTAAGTTCAAATCCAGCCTCCGAAACTTAACACACTTACTACCTGTGTGACCCTGGGCAAGTCACTTAACCCCAATTGCCTCACCAAAATTAAAAAAAAAAATAAAAGGTGCTGCACAGTCATCATCCCCATCCCTACGTCTCTGGCATTCTCTGAGATGAAACCTCAGCCAAGCACACAAAATAGCCTGATAATGTACAAAACCTTTCCTTTGTCATATAGCCCAGGGAAACCTGCCAATGGGAAAATGCCCCAAGTGGCATGCTGAATAGACAAGAAGAGGTCTCCCAGACATCTCTCACCCTCTTTCAAAACAATGTGATGGGTGGCAACATTGTAAGGAATAGCCACACCAAGTCAGAGCTGGGTACCTGACACTAGGCTCATTTTTTCTTTTCTTTTTTTTTTCTTTTTTTTGTGGGGCAATGGGTGTTAAGTGACTTGCCCAGGGTGACACAGCTAGTAAGTGTCAAGTGTCTGAGGCCTGATTTGAACTCAGGTACTCCTGAATCCAGGGCCGGTGCTTTATCTACTGTGCCACCTAGCTGCCCCTAGGCTCATTTTTTGATGCATCTAGTGCCTCAGTGGATAGGGCACAGAGCCTGGAGTCAGGATGATCTGAGTGTAAATCAGGCCTCAGACACTTGTGAGCTCTGTGACCCTTGACAAGTCACTTCATCTCTGATTGCTTGACAAAGTGGATCCACCAGAGAAAGAAATGACAAACCAGTCCAGTACCCTTGTCAAGACTACCCCCAAATTGGGGTCACAAAGACTCAGATATGACTGAAAATGACTCAAAAGCAACAACCAAGCTCATTAATTAAAAATTAATATTATTAATTTCTATTCCAAACATGATTCTAGGTACCATTCTAAGTACTTATACTGTAGAGGACTGGATGTGTTCATATAATTCTCAGACCAAGGGACATCGCTTTCAGGAATGCAGAGTGTTTCAATTTTTAAGAAGGTTCTTTAGGAGTAATTAACATCTATCAGAGGGAAAGGTAGTAAAGAGGTGATACTGAGCACTCTGACAGAGGAAGGATTCAAGCAGAAGAAATATAACAAGTTAATTGGAGATATAGAAGTCATTTATGCCAATTGGGATCTCTTAGATTCCCTTTGAAGTCTCTCTTATGCCTATGATTTAGTGATTCTATGTTTGTGGCAATTATTTATTGTGTACTCTAAATCCCTGCCAATTTAGACAAAATAGCTGATACCAACTTCATTGGACATGATTCTAGGGTGATAATCAGTGCTCTTAGGAGGAGATGGTTGAATAGACAAGATGAGCACATGTGGATGGTTCTCTTTGAAAACAGTTCATGTCAATTACTCAATTCAATGTCTCTAAAGGACCTGCTGGTCAGTGGCTGCTGAATGGGCATTTGTGGCTTTCTTCCAGTCAAGGTGTAAATCTGAGTTGAAAGGATGCTTTTAAGTGGTTGAAGCTGATATTTTCTTTTCCTTTTTCTTTTTTTTTTGTTTGTTTTTGTTTTTGTTTTTTGGTGAGGCAATTGGGGTTAAGTGACTTTCCCAGGGTCACACAGCTAGTAAGTGTTAAATGTCTGAGGTCGGGCTTGAACTCAGGTCCTCCTGACTCCAGGGCCAGTGCTCCATCCACTGAACCACCTAGCTGCCTGAAGCTGATATTTTCGATATTTACAGACACTGCAGTGGACGTTCATCAAACACATAAGAGCCTTAAGAATTTGTGAGGTATCAAATAGCTGCATCATTTGACATGTTACAAGTAAAGGTATTCACCCTTTCCCCTTGAAATTCTAAAATTCTTAACCTCATTTTTCACTGGGTTAACTGTGCTCAGCATATTTTAGAGTGATCTCATGACTGCCTATACTTTTTGCTAAATCCTCACAAAATGTTATATTACATTCACCTCTACTTACAATTTAAGGAGCCAAGGAGGAGAGATGGAGAATGATGTGACCTGCCAATATCCCTTCAGGCTTTCACTGATTACAAAGGATGCTCTTTTCAAAAACCAAAACCAAAAGCAAGTGGCTAATATTTTAAATTAAATATGCTTTATTGTTAAAAACCCGGTGGGCTAAGGGACTGCTAGGTAGCACAGTGGATAAAGCATCAGTCCTGGATTCAGGAGGGCCTGAGTTCAAATCTGTCCTGACACTTGACACTTACTAGCTGTGTGACCTTGGGTAGGTCACTTAACCCTCATTGCTCTGCCCAAATAAGATACATAATTGTGTCTTCTTTCCACTTAATCATCCTGTCTCTAATCTGATGTGCTATTGATCAATTCCTGAAGTCCCTCTTGCCTTCATTACAGTGTTCACAATGAGAATTTTATTGCCAGGGATCTGTGTCCTACTAGGGACATGATATAATAATAATAATAACAACAAACAAATAAAATTGATATAGGACTTTTAGGGTTGTTGTTGTTTGGTCATTTCAGTTGTGTCCAACTCTTTGAGACAGCATTTAGAGTTTTCTTGGAAAAAACATTGTTTTCATTTGCCATTTCCTTTTCCAGCTCATTTTACAGATGGGGAAACCAAGGCAAACACGGTGAGGTGACTTGCCCAGGTTCACAGAGCTAGTACGTGTCCAAGGCCAAATTTGAACTCAGCCCTTCCTGACTCCAGGCCTGGTGCTTTATCGACTATGCCACCTAGCTGCCCACTTAAGTATTGCAGAACACTTTAAATAGTGCACGTGATCCTCAGAAAAACCCAAATGAAGATGATGTATAGCATTCGTATATTGCTTTAAGGTTTGAAGAATACTTAATATATGTTAGATCATTTGATTCTGACAATAACCTTATGAGGTCCTCATCTCTATTTTACAGATGAGAATTCTGAGGAACATAGAGATTAACTGACTTGTTTAGGGTCACACAGCTAGTTTCTAAGGCAGTATCTGAACTCTGGTCTTATAGTATCCAAGTCCAGTACTCTCTCCACTGCACTACCTACTCATCTATATATAAAAATACTCAGCAGAGGTTTGATGGCTGTATTCTCTTCAAGTATTGAAGGCCTGTGACCTGAGAAAAGATTCAATTATATTTGCTCAGCTTAGGTAAAGAAGGAATAATGAGTAATCATGGGTAGAAGCTGAAAATAAGGTGTTTGACTTTTTGAATGGATGGCTTCCTAACAAAAGTCTCACCAAGTGGAATGAACAATATTTGGAAGTAGTGGGTTCTTCTGTCTTTGAGATTTTTAAGAAGAGACTGGCAGGCAGTTGTGTTATTGATTGTTCCTTTTATCATGTAGAGTTTAGAGTATATGGTCACTAAAGTCACTTTCAGCTCTGAAATTTTGCTCCTGTGTTGTTGTATTGCCTCTTTCAGAGCAATGTCAGAGACATAGAATAAAACAAGCACTGTCATAAGAAAGGCAAGGTTAGACATGGGACACTGCAGAGACATTCGTCCTCAAAGAACTGGACTAGCAGACATTGTCAAGGGTCATGGCAACCAGAGAAGGTTGTTATGTAAAGACCCTACCATTAAGTCTGGGGCTGAGTCTGATAAAGAACAAACAGCTAAAATCATATGCATGCTGTGGGAACACAATAATTTTGAAGGTGGGGAGTAGATGTTCAGTTGTCAGTGTGGCAAAGATCAGAACACCAGTTTTCATGGTTCTGTGCTTGCATTACAAGGTTAGAGATGTTGCTACATGGAGGCTTAAGGTAGAGTGATTGGTGGATTCTACTTAAAGCCAAATAGCAATCTCTTAAGAAATAGCTTTCATTCATGCTTGATAAAAGCTCACCATGTGTCCTTTATACCCATAATGCTGTTACTATGGCATCTAGATGGGTTGCTGATTGTTCTCACTGTATCCAGCTTTGTTCCCCCTTCAATTTTCCCTCCATGTAGCTCTTTGATATTCCTAAAATATAGATATCATCACATCCCTCCCCTGCTGAAGAAGCTTCTGTGGCTCCCTCCTACATGTAGTGAAAAATAAAAACTTCGTTCTTTGACATTTCAAGTCCTTCACAATTTGACACCAGGCTGATTACACATTTTATGTTCCAGAAAAAGGCCTGTTGATTTCACCTTTGCAACATCTCTTGAATATATCCCCTTCTGTCCTCTGACACTGGCACCACTATATTATAGCTACTTATCACTCCATGCCTTGATTACACCAATACCCTGCTGGTTGGCCAGCCTGTCTAGTCTCTCCCCACTCCAATCTCTTTTTGATTCAGCCACTAGAGTAATTTTCCTAAAACATATATCTGATCACACTGACCCCTCTCAATCAACTCCAGTGGCTCCCTATTGCCTCCAGGAACAAATAAAAAATGCTGTGCTTGGAATTCAACTCACTCCATATCTTATCTCCCTGCTACCTTTTCAGTATTCTTACTCTTTACTTCATAACATATTCCATCCAATGACACTGGCTTCCTGGCTGTTCATAACAAGACACTCCATCTCTTGGCTCTTGGCATTTTCTCTGCTTCTTTCTCATTCCTGTAACATTCACTTTCTTCTGCTCTGGCTAATGACCTCCCTTATTTGCTTTAAGTCCAAAATAAAATTCCATCTTTTATAGGAAGCCTTCCCCAACCCCTCTTAATTCCCCTGCCTTCCGTCTATTAATTATTTCCTATTAATCCTGTATATAGCTTGCTTTGTATATATTTGTTTACACATTGTTTTCCCCATTAGATTATAAGCTCCTTGAGGGCAGCAATTGTCATTTGTCTCTTTTTGTATCCCCAGTGCTTATTTCAGTGCCTGTTATATATAGATGCTTAATAAATATTAAATGACATCATTTGTTGAATGGAGTCTGGTCAGTAAGTCAACAAATATTTATTAAAAAACCTGTTATGGGGGTGCGGCAGCTAGGTGACACAGTGGATAAAGCACTAGCCCTGAATTCAGAAGGACCTGAATTTAAATCTGGCCTCAGACACTTGACACTTACTAGCTATGTGACCCTGGGCAAGTCATTTAACCCTCATTGCCCTCCCCCCAAAAAATACCTGTTACGTAAATGGCATTATGCTAAGCACTGTGAATATAAAGAAAGGTAAAACATGGTCTCTGTTCTCAAGGAGTTCCCAGTCTAAAGGGGGAGGGAAAATAATTATTTAAAAAGAAGATATATGCAGAAAATGGAGATTATCAACAGAGGGAAGACAAAATGCAAGACAGAGGGAGGAAGAATGAACAATGGAAGCTTTTCTTCTCTGAGCACCTCCTCCCCCAAGATTCCATTAATATTTGCCTGCCATATGGCACACACCACAATCATAATGAGCTATGTACTGAATCCACTAAAATTCTCTGACTTTTTTTAGCAGAACCCATGGCTCAGCTTGATGAACCAACCTTGTGCTTGTGAAGTTGATTCTTTTGGACCCAAGTGTCAGAATTAACATTGATCCCTCGTTAACTTCATCATCTTGTTTGGTCCAGGACAATATCCTGGCATGTCTAGGTACTTTATGACCACAGCTCCGGTAGCTCAAATATTTACTCTGCTTTGTGACATGTATTCCCTACTCTATAAAAGAAGAATATGGAATTAGATCATCTCTAAGGCCCCTTATAGATGTAACATTCCATTTTGTTCTAACATCCTTTAACAACTCTCAGTCTTGGAAGCATTAGAAACTATAAATCACAAATCCCCAAATGAGAGGAATGTTTTGGTAATTACTACATGAGGATTTGGGGGTAATTATCTAATGTCTTTCAAATCTTACATATTCTCTGACATTCACTAGTCATAAAGTACAGACTACAAAAGGGACCACTTGAAGTAGCTGTGAAGTCTAAATTAAGAAAAGTATAATTAGTATGAAAACTTCATTAATGGGCTTCTGGCTGTTTCTCATACATTACATTCCAGGAATTTATATCTATCCTGTATAGGGAATGTCCTGCCTCCTCACCCTTGGTTTGAAGAATCCTGGCCATCCTTAAGACTCAGCTTCATTGCCACCCTTTCTGTTCCTCACCCTATCCCATAGTTTCTATGGACCCAACATTACTGCCCTCATACTAAAAAAAAAACCCAAAACTTGGTATTCACTTTGTACACATTTTAGATAATGGGGAACTGGCCATTGAGTCCAGGGCTAATGGGCATGTGCAGAGTACTACTGTGATAATTTTACATGATGAAGATAATGTGGAGCCTGCTTTCCCAAAGAGTCATGATGATGCATAATGGATGTACCTTGGATACATTTGGAACATGTTTTCATGTCTAATAAGCACATGGTGCATAGGAATTTTTTTTCAGATGACTATGACTTTATAGCTAGAATTGTGGAATTGATGGAGACATTGTAATGTAACTAGTCAAACACGCCCCTTCATACTGGTTGGCTTCTCCCAGTCTAGAGAAATTCCAGTGAAAGACACTTCTTTAAGAGCAACAACCTCTTTATACAAGACCAATTTATGGCCCTTGACTATGGACCTCTGTCCTTTACCTCAACATTTTTTTTTACTGTAAAGATGGTTGAATGCTCTAACTTTGCAAGTTTTGAGATATCAGGAAAGGGAGCCACCATCCTATCTGGGATTATAATCTATTCCCTAATTTGCACCCGGCCAAAATAGCCTTGAATTCCAGAGAAAGAGTGAATTTTGGACTAAACCCATAACTGTCTGAGAAAAGGACTCATCCAAATGAACTTGATGGGACCAATAATATGAAAAAATGCTGATGACATATAAATAATAACATTTAAAAATATTAGTAATATTTAAATTATTATTGCAAAATGCAGTATTATAAAAATATCAAGCTCTCTCCTTTGACGGAGGTAGTGCTGGGAAAAATACATCCTCTAAGTTTTGGGGCAAAATGTTTGCATCATTTGTGTATCTTTAAAATAAATATTCCATTTCAAAATTTAAATCACATTAATTGATCAAATATAACTTTATCACTAGTTGCTGGCACCAAGAATGAAAAGGAATGCAATCAGATTGGGGGATTAAGCCCAAAGCATTAGAAAAAGATGTCCTCAAACCCACAAGTATCCCCTAATACTCTGAAGTGGAGGTATCATTATGGGCCTTTCTCTGGGGAAACTGCATTTGTATTGACTTCTTTTTGTATATGTTGTTTTTTCTTTGTAAAAAAAATTTCCCTGAGGGCCCAGATATTGCTTTTGTATGAGTATGCTAGCACCTGGGACAGAACTTGATACATAATAGGTACCTTTAAAAAAGGTTATTGAATGAACATAGAACAGAATTCTGTGGTTTTCTGCAATCTATGATTATAATTCAAACAGTTTAGAAGTCCCTTGAGAGAAGGGATTATTTTTCACACACACATATACATATAAACAAAGATACGCGATATATACATATAGATATGTATGAATAAAATGTATATGTATATATAAACAAGTATCTTATGCTCATTCATTTATTTTATTGTTTATTACATCATATTTACTTGCCAATTAGCTATCCATTATTTTATCCATTAACTATTTATTTACCTACTCATTAACTCACATATTTATTTATTTATTTATTTTTAGAGATTATTATCATTTCTGGTACATAACAGATACTCAACAAATGCATATTTAATTTAATTAATTTGAATTTCTACTTAGCATGGTTAGTCCTAAACACTATTTATTATTACTTATCACAAGTTCCATTGTTATTACCTGAAAATGAACACTCTTTGTGAGCTAAAAGAAAAGTTCTATATTTGTTTGGGGTTTTTTTTTGTTTGTTTTAATCTTCATTTAAATCCTAGCTCAGCCACTTGCTACCTCTGTAATTTGGGAAAATCACCTAGCATTTTGCAGCCTCTGTTTCCACAAATGTAAAATGAGAGGGATTTCCTAGACAACCTGTGATGATCCTTCCATTCCTATCTATGCTATTTCTCATGCTGATCTTGAAATTTGGCAGCATATTGGTAAGTTACTATCGTTTAATTAACACAGACCTTGGATTTAGAAGACCCAGAGTTTAACCTTGAAAGACTTTTTGCAAAGTATATCTACCTTCAGTTTCATCATAAGCAAAACAGGAATTAAAAATTACTTTCCTAGGGGGCAGCTAGGTGGCACAGTGGAATCCCGAGCACTGGCCCTGGATTCAGGGGGACCTGAGTTCAAATCTGACTTCAGACACTTAACATTAACTAGCTGTGTGACTTTGGGCAAGTCACTTAACCCCAACTGCCTCACCAAAAAAAAAAAAAATACTTTCCTTCCTCCCAAGGTTGGTGCCAGCATTATCAACAAGCTTCCCCCCCCCCCCCCCCGGAGCTTTTGCTTGATAGGATTCTACTTTCAAGTAAGTTTTAGTTACCATGAGGGTTGGATTACTTAGGAGTCTTCAGTGACCAAAAACATTTATTCTGGTTCTTAATCTATAATGTGATAACCTACAGAATTCCAACAGGATCACATATTTCCATTCATTCACCCTTGATAAATCTTTATTTTGATTTACATTTTTTGTTCAGACTTTTGATTTTATCTGTTGACTTTGTATTGTAGAAATTGCCTCTACCAATAGAGATCAGAAACTGTTCCTTAGTTATAGTATTACACAGTTTCTTGGGGCACTGTGAGATTAAGGGAAGGTCACAAGTAACATGTGTTAGAATTTGGAATTGAATTTATGTTTTCCAGACACTTGGATGCCCATTGTTGTATTCTAGATATCCCTCCAGTAATCATGAGTCATCTTTTCACCTATGACAGACTCTCAGTGTTGGAAGGAAACTGGATTTGTTGTGCTGAACTTGGAGTCAAAGTGAATGAGTTAAAATGAACATTTTGACTTTGTTAATTATTATGTACAGCTTTAAATGAAGTGTTTAATTCTATGTGCCTTAGTTCTCTCATCTGCAAAGTCGGGAGGTTGAAGTGGATGGTCTTTGCAATACCTTCCAGATCTAGATTTATGATTTTCAGATCCCTGGCAAATTCACTTCCACCATTTTTCTTGAAGAACTTCCATTGTGGGGAAACTTACTACCTTCTCAAGGTAGTTCATACTGTTCTAGAACTCTTCTCATCATTAGGACATTTTGCCTTACCTTAATCCAGGATCCACCTCTTTGCAGCCCGTCACTACAGGCTTTGCCCACTGCAACCAAACAATAAATTTAATCCCTCTTTTATGTGTTAATGCTTCAAATACTTGAAGGTGGATACTATGCTCCCCCAAGTTATGCTGGGGCAGCTAGGTGGTACAGTGGATAGAGTACTGGCCTTGTAGTCAGGAGGACCTGAGTTCAAATCTCACCTCAGACACTCAATAGCTGTGTGATCCTGAGCAAGTCAATAAACCCCAATTGCCTTAAAACATCTGGGACCATTTCCAGTTATACTGATTCATATCTTGCCACTAGACCCAGATGGCTCTGGAGGAGAAAGTATGGTGGGTGACCTTGCACAGCCCTTCCTCACTTAAATCCAATTCATTGCTACTTGTGATATCTGTCATGGTCCTCTTTAAGGACAAAGGACAAACATGTTATTCTATTCTCTGGGCTAATGATCCTTCTTTCCTTCAAATATTCTGTAGATGGCATGGGTCCCTAAGCCATTCACCATCCAAGTTGCCATGCTCAGATGCTTTCCAATTTTATAATGTTTTTCATGCATGTGTGTTTTAGCACCCTACTCAATTGAGGGATAAGGACCCTATCTTCAAAGATTTTAGAACTGGAAAGCATTTGAGAAATTGTGTAGTTAGAACAGCTCATTTTATAATCAAAGTTCAGAGAGGAAAATAAATATGTTGTCTAAAGTTATATAGCTAGTGTGTTAGGGGACTGGTTCCAAACCCAAGCCTATTATTTCAGAGTGTTTCCATTCCAGCAGATTGTTTATTGTTTGCCTTGTAGTTGCCCATGGTGCCTAGATAAGAGCCTGTAGATGACTAATAAACAAATAAAGATAGCTAGATAGCTAGATAGATATTTTTAATAAACACAAGCTGTTTATTTTTAATTGATATTTTCTGTCACTATCTTAGGTCTATTTTTATTTTTTAAATTATTCCAAAACATTAAAAGCCAGATTAAGTATCTTATAAATTAAATGGAGAAGTTGAACATCTCCCTAGATAATCTTGATGCCCCAGACTCAAATGAATTTGTATTGCTGAGGTACTCACATCTGCTAAAGACAGGTGGGAACATTGTCCTGCCTGGCCTACTCTCTTCTGCTTTCTGAACAGCATGTTCTCTTCTGAAGTGTAATTATATCCCTGTTCCTCTGAACCCCCAAATGACAAATTGACGAGCTATAGCACTGAGACCACAGAAAATGAATAATACAGTAGCTACTGTATATACCACATTATTCAAATTCTAAATTATTCACCAATGACAGTGCTACAAGTCATGAGTAATGAGACAAATAAAATTCCCATTTAACCTCCAGAGGTGATGGATTTCTCTGTATATTTGTGGGCTGGTAGGACTTATAACTATTTGCTGTAGGGCGGGGGTAGAAGGGCTTTCTCTCTTGTATGGTCTGCTTTTTCTGAGAAGGAAATATCATTGGCTCATTTTGGAGTCTGAAGAATGCTTAAATACCACATGTCTATGTTATATGTCATAGCCTTTCAAGGTTTCTATCAACTTTCTTTGTCTAGTATGTATGCTTATTCTATATGACTATGGCTGTACCTCAATTTCCTCATATGCAAAATGAGGAAAAGAACTAAATGATTTTTCAAGATATCTTAAATTTCTTACATGCTACAAAGCCACAATTCCATGAGTCTATGGGTCTTCCTGACTTTAATAGTGGAGTGGACTCAAAATTTCTTTCTGTTATTGTGAGATGACTTTAGTCGAGCCACTTATATTTGGAAAAATGGCTAGAGTCCTAGTCTTGGAAGAAGGAGCAATTAGGTTTGAATCCTATGTCAGACATGCAGTAGCTGCATGACCCTGGGTGGGTCATATGACCTCTAAGCTTCAGTTTCCTCATCTGAAGAAATACGAATAATAAGAGCAACAATTTCAGGGTCACTGTAAAGATCGAAGGAGATTATATATATATATATACATATATATATATACATATATATATATACATATATATATACATATATATATACATATATATATACATACATATATATATATATACATATATATATATATATATGTATATATATATATATATAATGCTATGAGGAGCTTAGGGTTCTGTGTCAATATAGAATCTGGGAATCAGGGCTGGCTTTGGGATTTGATTTGGGTAGGGAGCGTTCCCAGTGAGGAACTTACCCTACCAATGAAGGTTGTTTTATATATATATATATATATATATATATATATATATATATATATATATATATATATATATATATATATATATATATATATATATATATATATATATACACACACACATATACATATACATACATATATATACATATACACATACATACATACATATACATACACACATATATATGTGTATATATGTATGTATATAAATACATATATACACATATATATGTGTGTATGTATATGTATATATGTGTATGTATGTATATATATACACATACACATGTGCAGAATATAATACACACAACTATATGCAAGTGCAAATACACATATGTATATACAGTATATAATATCTGTGCATACACATTACATATGTATGTTCAATGCACCTGTGAATGTAAACATATGAATATGCAATAAACCAGGTTTTTCTGATGGGGGGGTCTTTATCAACTAAAGCACTTTGCTGCATATGTAGATAAATGTGAATGAATAGATGGCCATATATCTACATATAGATATGTGCCTATATATTTATGGATGAATAAACAGAGAAATAGATATGTATATACACATGTGTGTATAGGTGCACACATTCCTATACACATAACATAGGTAGAGGTAGAGGTAAGTATAGTCATGTATGTATAGGTATGGGCAATACACTGCCACATATATGCATGTATGTAATATTTACATATATTCATGAATATGTATATATGTAAACTTATATGTATATTTATGTGGATAGATAGATGATAACACATGTTGTTGTTCAATTATTTTTCAGAAAACACTCTTCATGTATCCATTTGGGGTTTTCTTTTCAAAGCTACTGGAGTGTTTGTACATTTCCTTCTCTAGCTCATTTTCCTGATGAGGGTCACATGTCTATAAAGTGTCTGAAGTTGGATTTGAACTCAGGCTGATGGCTTCCTGAGCTCAGACATTGCACTCTCAGCACTATGGCATCCCCTAGCTGCCCAAACTCCAACACACATGCAAATACAAATGTGCTGTTATCATGATATTATATGTGCAATCATTTAAGGTGTTTCAGTCATGACCATGTCTAATGAGGAAACTGAAGCAAAAAGATTCACTGACTTGCCCAGGGTCATGTAGCTAGTAAATGTCTGAGGTTGGATTTGAAATCAGATCTTCCTGACTCCAGGCCTGGAGCTCTAACCGTTGCACTATCTGGCTGCCCATTATATATTATATACATATATAAATACAAACAGATTATTTATACATACACACAGACACACACACATATATATATATACACACACATATACATATGTACATACATACATACAAATATATTTACATCTTTATCTCTATTTTAAATGCACCTGTTTGTTTATACATACTGATGAACACATCCATGAACTGGACCCATATTTAACACACATATCTGCCCTGAATATCACTAACTTTTTATTTGGAAAGCTGTGATAAGAGATTCAATGAGAGTGGAAAAATGATATTTAGTATTATTATCCCCTAAATGTTAAATTGGTAAAATATATTTATCAAAATAAAAGCTTCAACACATCTGTGATTTTTTCCCCTCAGCTTGAAAATAGAATAAATTTCCCATTATGTGTCCCAAAATGTTTCTGACCTCCTTTTATCCTGGGGGCATCCCATATATCCAGGTTTCCTATTGGCACATTTATTGCTTCTTTTTCCATAACCAGCATGCCTTCATCAAGGAAAGGTCATACCAGCCTAACGATACTTCCTTCTTTCCTTTTTAAAAAAACACTTACTGAACTGCTAGATCAAGGTAGTATAGATCAAATCTACTTAGGTTTTATAAATGTACTCCTTAGTATCATTCTTTTAGATCTGCAAGAACAACTGGGAGCTCAGATTATTGTGAGGATAAAAAGATATTTGTCACGCAGATATTTTTATATCTATTTATGTACAATTCCCAATATTAGAACACCTTAAAAGGCTACAGAATTATTAGCTGCCACTGCTGTGATTGTTGCTGTTATTATTATTATTAATAATAATAATATTTTTTAAAGATAGATAGGTCAATAGCATAAGCAAAATAATTCAGACTATGCCATTCTCCCCTTTCCCATCTCTGCTTTCTAAAAGGCAGTCCCCCATGTCTTGGATCCTCTCCTTCTTTATAAATGCCATTAAGACCCTCTGTCTCTTCCAAGGCCCAGTTCAAGAACCTCCTCCTATAAGATGCCTACACTGATTATTCCACTTTTTAGTGGCTCACATTCAACCATTCCATATTTATACTGTTTATGGACTAGCAAATAAAGAGAGAATATATATATATATATATATATATATATATATATATATATATATATATAGAGAGAGAGAGAGAGAGAGAGAGAGAGAGAGAGAGAGAGAGAGAGAGAGAGGCAATTGGGGTTAAGTGACTTGCCCAGGGTCACACAGCTAGTAAGTGTTAAGTGTCTGATGCCGGATTTGAACTCAGGTACTCCTGACTCCAGGGCCGATGCTCTATCCACTGCACCACCTAGCTGCCCCCAGAACAACAGAGATTTGAGTCAGCCTTATAATACATACTGGCTGTGTGACCTTTGTCAAGTCCCTTAACTTCTCAGTGCTCTAGGCAGGTCTTTCCCAACTAATGAGTAGCAGAGAAACTGGTTTCATTGGTACAAACTTTGCTCCCCACACACACACACACACACACACACACACACACACACGTGCACCAGGGAGCTCCCTTCATCAATAAAATCATAGGTTGACAACATTCAATCAAGACCCTGTATTTATTTATCCATGATCATTCTGTATCCCTACAGTTGAAAATCTGCCCAGTGAGGTCAGGTTCTCTCATTTTTGTCATTGTCTAGAGCCTGACATATAGTAAATCTAACACATATTAGTTGATTTCTTTAAAGAATGATTCAGAACTGTTTGAATGACTGAACTTTAGAGTAGTCAGGTATGATCAATGTCACCTTGAAAAGGAAGTTTCCACTGCAGTGCCTTAGGTACCTGAGCTTCGTCTTGTGCTAACTTTTCTTTCTTTCATTTTTTTCTTTTTTCTTTTCTTTTCTTTTCTTTTTGTTTTTTTTTTTTTTTTTTGGCGAGGCAATTGGGGTTAAGTGACTTGCCCAGGGTCACACAGCTAGTAAGTGTCAAGGGTCTGAGGCCGGATTTGAACTCAGGTCCTCCTGAATCCAGGGCCAGTGCTCTATCCACTGTGCCACCTAGCTGCCCCTTTTTCTTTCTTTTTCTAAACTTAAATAGATGAGTAAATGGATTACTTTAAAAAAATTTTCAAATAACCCAAAGGTGGGAGGAAAATCTAAGACACTGGATGACTGAGACAAGATCCAAAAGGAAGTTGACAGGCTAGAGAATTGGTTTGAATTTAAGCACATGAAAGTTGAAAGAGATAAAAGTAACACCTTACATAGGGGCTTAAAATATCAACTCTTCCAATATGAGATATATAAGACATATAAGAGAAAAAGTTCTTGAAAGTGAGGTTAGTATTAATAATTGGTGAGATATGACATTTAAAATAATCTAATCCTGTCTTGGGCTGTAAGAGAGGCTTGGCTTCCATTAGAAAGGAGATGTTAGCCCTCTAGAGTCTGTTCTTATCTAGATTTCTAGGTTCCATGCTTAACACTGAGTTAGAGAAAACAATCATGGAACAGGAACTGAACTTCTAGAGGGAGACTATGAAAGTGGACATGGGGAGATAGAGCTAAGAACACCCCAAGTCTTTGTCCTGGTTGTATAGGTTACAGAGTGTGAGAAAAGGATCAGCCTGCCTTGTATGGGGGTGAACATATGTGGGATCTTTGGGAAAAAAAAATTATGTCTCGAAGAGAATCAGAGAATGGAAATGATGTGAGAAGAAAATATCTCAGATCAATCACTAAGCACTTAATAAGGGACAAACAAGGTTCTGAAGATAGAAAATGAGTAGCATTAAGAAACAAAAATAAAGTGGGACTTGCCCCCTGCAAAGCCTTGGATGCTTGCTCAGGATGCTTACAGTGGTCTGAGATTTCTCCAATGCATCCAATACGTGCCCCCCTTTTTTTCATTCTTAATTGATATTGTCTCCAAACTGCACTAATTAAAGTCCCTCCTTCCAGATTAACCAATTGAAAAATGTGCATGTATGTGTGTGTGTGTTTGACATACAGTGAGATAGACACAGAGGGAGAAAGAGACAGAGAGATAGAAAGACATACATGGACAGAAAAACAGACATAGAGACAAAGACAGAAAGATGGGTAGCACCATAAAGAGAAAGACTATAGGCAAAGCCAAGATTGCAGAGAAAAGGCAGTGACTTCCTAGAGCTTTCCCCTCAAAAACCTCCGAATTCCTTCAAATAAGGTCATAAGACAATTCCAACAGCAGCAGAACCCACAAAAAGAGTGGGTGAGATCATTTTCCAGCCAAAGATGGCTTAGAATGTCAATGGAAAAGATCTGTTGTGCCAAGGTGAAAGTGGAGCACAGCCTCTGGCTGTGCTGTGCAGATCCATCCCTAGGACACACCATTCAGCCCCATTCAGGCCACTCCAGAGGAGCCTCTTGGCTGTGGCTGCAGCTACTTCGGGAACTGAATCCATGGACAGTAAGGGGGTTGAGTGGTTCACCAGGGGAAGATTGCAGGGGTCTCTACTGGTGCTGAGGTGGTACTCTGTTGCTTTTCCTGAGCTTGAGTGGCATCCCAGGTTGTATAGGGGCTCAAGCATGCCCGAGGTTTCAGGCACAGTGGAACAGGATTCTCTTCCAGGTCAGAGGGGAAGCAGACCTGTGGCTGCTGGGAGACCAGAGTACAGGCCAGGGGAATGGTGAGTGTGGTTCTCTTGAAATCATACCACCTTGGAACCCTCAAAGCTTGGGTCAGTGCATCCTAGAAGCAGTGCCCCACTTTAAGAAGGAGTTAAAGGTCAATAAATAGCCTGGAAAAAATGAGCAGACAGAAAAAGATGTTGACCGTAAAAAGTTTCTTCAGTGACAAGGAAGATCAAAATACACCCTCAGAGGAAGATATCAAAGTCCAGCCTCCTACATCTAAAGCTTCCAAGATATGGAAGCACCCAAAAAGGACTATGAAGATAAGGTAAGAGAGGTAGTGGAACAAATGGAAAGATAAATGACAGTGATGCAGGAAAGTCATGAAAAAAGTCAACAGCTGAAAAAGCCAAATCAAAAAGTAGATGCAAAAGCTCTGTGAAGAAAACAATTGCTTAAGAATTAGGATTAAACAAATGGAAGCTACTGTCTTTTGAGAAATCAAGACATAATAAAACAAAACCAAAATTATGAAAAAATAGAGGGACATATGAAATATCTCTTTGGAAAAACAGCTGACCTGGAAATAGATCCAGGAGAGATAATGTGAAAATTATTGGACTACCTGAAAGCCATGATAAAAAAAGAGCTTAGAAATCATCTTCCAAGAAATAGTCAAATAAAATTGCCCTGATATTCTAGAAACAGAAGGTAAAATAGAAATTTAAAGAATCCAAAAATTACCTCTTGAAAGAGATCCCAAAATGAAAACCTCCAGGAATATCACAGCCAAATTCCAGAATTCTCAGATCAAGGAGAAAATATTGCAAACAGCCAGAAAGAAAAAAAAAAAACAAGTAAAGTGAAGCCACAGTCAGGATAACCCACGATCTAGCAGCTTCTATATTAAAGGATCATAGAACTTAGAATATGATATTCTGCAGGGTAAAGAAACTGGAACTACAACAGTATAATTTTTTGTTAGTTCATTTTTCTAAAGCTTTTTATCTGTTTTCTTTCACAACCTGGCTAATGTGGAAATGTATTGCATGATGACACTGTAATAAAATAATGGGAATTGGCAGATGCCCAGGAGCCCCACCTGAAGATTGATTTGGAATTTATTGAAAGAACCCACTTAAAGATGACAAAATTGGGATCACACCTGGTTGGCCCTGAGTAGAGTGTGTTCTCAGAGGCTGTTGACTGCAACATCAAAAGGAGACCACTCTCAACCAATCAACTTGAAGAATCTCCAATTTTGGGGAGGAAGACAGGAAGTAGGAAGCTGCGGCTATCTGACTGGATCTTCCTCTTTAGGTTCGAGACATCAGCTTGGCAGCAGAACTGCTAGGAAAGCTTGGATTTCCATGCTATAAGGAATCTGTTCTCCATCTTTCTCTCTCTTCACTAACTCATAATTTATCTTTTAATAAATCTTTAAAAGTCTAAATTTTAGCCAGCTTCCCCCAAAGACTGGGAGGGGGTAGATTAGAACCCACAATTTAAATTTTAAACAACAAAACACATTTATAACTTTTATTGAATTGCTTGAGTTCTTCAGGGGTGGTGGGTAGGGAGGGGGAAGAGAATTTGAAACACAAACTTTTTAAAATCCATGTTAAAATTTGTTTTTACATGTAATTTTGGAAAAATAAAATTCTAAATAAATAGAAAACAATAAAAAGAGAGAAAGAGGGTAACAGGAACAGAGATGGAAGAGATAGAGACAGAAAAAGAGAGAGACAAATTGAAATACAAAAGGATGGAGACAGATGTAGACAGAGAAAAATACAGATAGAGACAGAAAGAGGCTGTGATGTGATATGGGGACCAAGAGGAAAGTAAGGGAGAGAGAGAAGGAGAAGTCTAAACTATTATTGTTCTTCCTGTGAAGTGTGAGTCCGCTCCATAGAATGATTTGATGAAAGCACCATCTATAGATGGTGAATCCTTTGCATTATTTTTGAAAATGAACAAGTAATATGCAAGATGACCCACATTTCCTAAGTACCTTATTTTGAAATATCCTAGGAAAGATGGAAAGTTTATGTAGAGAAACACCCTTTTCCTTAAGGATCTTGCAATCTAATATATGTTAATTAAATTTAATTATTTAAATCTAATTAAAGCTTAGTTTATTAACAGAATGAGTTCCATACTGAGATGCAGTTCAAATTGCAGGGTTCTAGATTTAGGGTTGGAAGGAACCTTTCAGGTAAAATAATACAAACTCTTTATTTTACTGTTGAGGAAAATAAATCCCACAGAAGTGAAGATTCATACTCTATGTATGCATCTCTTTATGTGCACATTCCAACCCCCCTAAAATTTATGTTCCTTGAGGACAGAGACTCTTTTTGCTTTCTGTTTGTATGCCCCAAATTAGCCCAGTAATTGATTGATTACCTAAGGTCATCCAGTATCTCAGACCAGAGGCCAAACTTAAACTAAGGTTCTCTGACTCCCAATTCAGTAATTTTTCTCAATGACTCAATCTGCCTTGCCTATGAAATGTAGTCATGATTTCATATTATATAAAGAAAATATATTCCATTTTTGCCTGAGGGACCATAGACACCATCTCATCCAACCCTCTCATTTTATAGTGTTAAGGGCTAAAATTCTAGCTAAACTGTCTAAAATATCTAATGATTGGTCACCAATAAATTATAAGCTTTAGCAAGAGTTAGACTTTTAAGCATTTATTAAGGAGAATAAGAATTTGGTAAAGAGAGAGAAAGGCCTAGATTCCTATCTATTAAAGGGAGAGCACATTTCTAGCTCCGCTCTCCACCAGAGTCCCAAGGAAAGAGCCCGAGACAGAGTGCTAGTCCCTTCCTTCTTCCTCCCACTACCCAACGTCACTTTCTGATCCCAAAGAAAAGACTCCTGGTCTTGCCCTCAAAGACCTTCGCTTCATGGGTAGAACTCTTCTACAGTAAGTCTCCAGCAGGGGGCATCATTCCAATCGTTACAGTTCCCCGCTTTGTTTCCTCATAAAACGGTACGTTTCCTTGATGAAACAGTCAAAAATAACAGAATATAATAACCTATGCTAACTAACAATATAGAAAAGGGAGAGAGGAAAGTTTTGTCCAGAGGGGCGATCTTTTTGTCCTCATGAACCGACGCTTTGACATTGGTCTTGCAAAGGGAGGGCCTTTGCAGAGAATACATGTTACAGATAGTGTATATTATAACAGAAAGAGAAAAGAGAAAAAAAATAACAAAAACAAAACAAAACTGTTCATTTAAAGTCTATAAAAGTCTTTTCTCAGATGTCCTTTAGGTGTAATCATGGAATGGAAGTCTTTTCAGGGGTTGATGTGTGGATGCTGGTAATCAGCCAGGAAAATTTCCTACAAAATTGAGCTTAACACAACTTTAAAATAGCTTTGTCAATAATCAAATTAAACAATGAAAGTTCTCAAAAACATGTCTAAGGGAATTCAGAATCTTACTTGTTACACATGAAACATATAATAAAACAAAAATTGAAACATTCTTTAAAATTAATATTAATATAGCCCCTCCCTTATGGAGGGAAATTGAGAAGACAATTGCTGCGATATTAATTTTTAAAAATAATTTTTATCTTTGTTTCATCACTTTTTGCATCATCTGCCTAATTATCCTCATGCCATTATGAGAAATTTAAAAATCTAATATAATTAGTAACAGGTCTCAAGGCCAAATTCAACACTGTATTTATTATGACACCTGAGGTTATTATGGGGGTTACCATAAAAGAAGAGAGAAATGATGGGATATGAGCATTCCCACACTTGAGCAATATGTACTGTCCATGCAGTATGCCAGGCTTAAAATAGGTGGATGGAATACTTGTCCATGCCACCGAACATATTGGAGGAAACTGAGTCAGACTTAATCAGATGCATGGGATTGAGATGTCCATGGCATCAGGCATATAGGAGGGAGCATAGAAGCCAGGTGTAGAAATGAGATGGGTGGGATGAATACTTCTAGCCATCTGTACAATATTGTGGGGGAAAAGAGAATAAAATGTTAAACCAAGAGAATCCAACCTCAACACTTGTCAAAATCCATTCCCTCGGCCATACCTTGACTTCATGCATGTCTCCCCTCATGTGACAGTTCAGTGTCTGCTCTTGCATGTATTCCTCTTGTGATTGGATGGCATCTTGGCCAACTGGCATCTGATAACTCAGAATAAAGGCAATTAATGTCTTAAATGATAAATTCCCATAATCCAAGTCTCATATGGATTTAAAATTGAGGATAATAAATGATTGCAAAAAATGTGAATACATCTTGACTCAGAATATAATATATAATTATGCAACAATTTCAAATAATACCCCTTTTTTTTAACTTAGTATATAATTACTTTTGTGAAAAATCAGAACATATTTAAATACAAGTTAAAGCACAACAGAATCTCAAAGAAAACTTTTTTTTTGAACAAAGAAAACTTTTACAAACGTTCCCCTCTTTTTTTTTTTTGAATATGCTTATCAAAAATAATACTTCTGGAATCAATTTACACTTGCCATGGCAACCAATTTGCCAGGGAAATGCTTTAAAGAATTTGATCAAATAATCAGTTGAGAAAAAATAACAAAAACAAACAACTCAGAATATGGGAGCACAATACTCCTAGAATTAACATTGTATTATGAAATCAAAACCATCTTGCAATGTTTCAAAATTAGAGAGATGAATAAATAGAAAAAAATACACATGGAACAATAAAAGACAATGATGGGGGCGGCTAGGTGGCGCAGTGGATAAAGCACCGGCCCTGGATTCAGGAGTACCTGAGTTCAAATCCAGCCTCAGACACTTGACACTTACTAGCTGTGTGACACTGGGCAAGTCACTTAACCCCCATTGCCCTGCAAAAAAAAAAAAAAAAAAAAAAAAAGACAATGAAATTCAAACTAGGGAAATCTAAATGAATATGAACTTATAACCCCTCTATATTGTCTGTCAGCCTTTTCACCATACAAATGCTTTATAAGATTACTAATTAAAGACAAAAGCAGGTTAGCAAAATTATGAACAAAATGAGCATATCTGGAATTTAAAGGGTTTTCTAAGGTTGTCTCAGAAGCACAGCCAGGCTGGGGAAGGAATAAGCCTGAAGCTGCAAAAGTAGTTACAGAAAGTTGAGCATGCGCATCAGATCTCTGGACTTCCCAGGCAGGGGAAGCAATGGGCTTGGCCATGGGGGGAGTAGAGTGTGGGGTCTGGAGAGGAGGGGAGGGACCAGCAATTTGAATCAGACTTGATTTTGAACTCAGGCCTGGATTCCTCTTCCCCCACTTTGCCTCCAGGCGCTAGGGGATTAAAAACTTCTAGTGGGTGGGTCGTTGCCTCCAGGCATACAAAATTAGAGCAACAATTAGTATTAGAACTGGGAAAAGCTGCAGGAATCTCTTCAGGTTTCTCTGAAAAAGCATGGTTGGGAGAGGGGGAGATATTTCCTTGTGTGAGTACATTGCTGGCTCTTCTAACAAAAATAAAAAGAAAAATAGAAAATCCACAAAAACAAAGCATTAACATGATCTTATCCCCCATTTGTCTGGTTAAACAGACTAAAATCAAAAATAGGCTAATTAGGGAGTTTAAAAGGTTCATTTGAAAAAATTTAAAGGGAAAACACCAGGCAATTCAGCAGTACTTAAGATTTAAAGGGTTAGGGTAGGGGAAATTTCTTACCCAACGGAAAGATCAGAAGTGAGGTTCAGCTTTCCTCTTCGTGGTCAGCCATCTGTTTAAGGACTAAAATTCTAGCTAAACTGTCTAAAATATCTAATGATTGGTCACCAATAAATTACAAGCTTTAGCAAGAGTTAGACTTTTAAGCATTTATTAAGGAGAATAAGAATTTGGTAAAGAGAGAGAAAGGCCCAGATTCCTATCTATTAAAGGGAGAGCACATTTCTAGCTCCGCTCTCCACCAGAGTCCCAAGGAAAGAGCACGAGACAGAGTGCTAGTCCCTTCCTTCTTCCTCCCACTACCCAACATCACTTCCTGATGCCAAAGAAAAGACTCCTGGTCTTGCCCTCAAAGACCTTCGCTTCATGGGTGGAACTCTTCTACAGTAAGTCTCCAGCAGGTGGCGTCATTCCAATCGTTACAATAGCTAATAATATAGAAATCTAGTGAGGCTAACTGACTTGCCCAATATCATACAACTGGACACTCCCACAAATTGGAGTAGCTGCATTGCAACCACTTTGAATCCTAGTTGTGAAATACGACATAAATCCACACCAAGTATAGAAATGCATTGAGAGGTACAAGTTTCAAAGACAAAGAACATGGCTAAGATGCAGAGAAAATAGTATTCCAAGGAAATGCATATAATATAGTTACTTAAGTCAAAATTGAAGTGCTAAAAAAATACAGAAGGAGGTCACAGTTGAGGAGCTTCTTTTCGATCCATAAAACTCAACCTTGATTTTTGAACTAGGGAAGGGAAATGGTATAATGGTTATTCTTATTGGAAACATCAGGGTATTATTGTAGACACTTAACATTATGATGTCTTTTGATAGTGACATAAACCCAAGAAGCAGCAGTACTTCTCTTCCCTGGGTGTTTGATTGGCTAGACGTGAGAGGGACAGCTCCCTCTTAGTGAGTACTCAGAGTTGATCTTTCTGAATATCTCAGTTGACATTTAGTCTCTGCAAATCAAGCATTTCTAATGTTCTCCATCAAATGTCAGCATGCTCATTAATGGGGTGCTTTCTCAGGATGGCCTCTTCCTCTATCACATATGAGTTCAACATCATGATGGCTTCTCAGGCCATTGTGCCTGAAAAAAATAAAGTGTCTCAATCCCCCTGACTAAACAATTCCAAATAAGATGCCACTGGCCAAATTTCTACTCTGCATCCTCTCTTTAAAAGGCCAGCTGAAGGGCACACTTCTTCAAATACTTTTAACTTACTTATAAAAGAAATACAGGTGAGGAAAAATGAATTTCTATTTTTGTTGTTCTATTGCTTAGCCATTGTTCCAAGTCCAGCTCCAATGTTACCTATGCCTTGAAGTCTTCCTGAATTCTCCCCACCAGCACATCTGTAACTGCATGTGTGCTTTCCTTAATGTAATCTCACAACACTCAGTCTTCTTCACTGTTTTTCCCCAGGTAACTTAATAGATCCCCATCATTGACATCATTATTATCATCATCTTTGCTAAGATATATATATATATATATATATATATATATATATATATATATATATATATATATATATATATATATATGCATAGCATTTTAAGGTTTCTAAAGCACCTCACATTTATTCATTTCATTTTATCCTTACAAGAACCCTAGGAGATAGATACTGTTATTAACTCCATTTTATATATCAAGAAACAGGCTGAAGGAGTGACTGTCCATAGTGACAAAGCAAGTTAGTAACTAAATCAGGATTCAAACCCAAGTCTCTCTGACACCAAATCCAATAATCTATCCAATCTACCACAAAGCATATATGTTTAACTGGCATGAATTTTATTCTTAGAGAATTTGAGAGTTAGAAAGAACCTCAATCGCCATTCAGTATAAGCTGTCCCACAAAAGAATCTCCCCTGTTGCCAGTGTTCATCTGGCCTTTGTTTGAAGGCCTCCAAGGAGGGAGAAGTCCCCACCTCTCTAGGAATCTCATTCTACTTTGGGACAGCCTCCCATAGGAGGGAGTCCCTCCTACCACCACAGCAAGCATCAATATGCCTTTTTGTGTCATTTACTTTCATTGAGTCTGTTGTTGTTGTTTTTTTTTTTCCCCCTCTAGGGTTAAACAGAGCAAGTCAAATCTGTCTTTCACGTGACAGCACATTAATTACATGAACTTGGATATGATTTCTCCCTAGGGATTTTTTTCCCTCTGGCCTATCTCCAATTCCTTTAAGCAATTTATATGATAAATATGGGAAGTCCATCACTATCCTAGTTGCCCTCCTCTGGGATACCCTCGAACCATGTGTGAATTATCTGAGAAAAAGTAAATAAATAGAATATATTAATCATTATACTTAACCTTACTACTTTTTACATCTATTAAAATAATAAAAATAATTTACAACACATTTTCCTTGCTGAAATTTCTTGTTTTGAGCAACAATTTCACAAGATTTTGACACATTTTTAAAATTTTTCAACATGGAACCACACTGAGGGTATAGGATGTACCTTTCATAACCAATTCATTATTGGAAGCACTGTTTTCATTATAAACCATACATTTCAATGGGATTTAAATCAGCACTTTATTCTCTCTTCAGGTTTTTGTGATGCTCTTCTTCTTCTGCTACCTGTCTGTTCACTTTTGTTCAGTCACCTTTACTGGCTCTTCATCTATATCCTCTTTTCTAAATGTGAGTCCTAAAATCTTTCTCCCTCTCTACTTTCACCCTTTGGAAATTCATCAGCTCCCATGGGATCAATTGCCTTTTCTGTAAAAGTGACTTCCAGGTTTACATATCTAGCAGCATGCAATCAGAGATCATTTATTTAACACTTAATATATGCTGGGTACTGTTCTAAATGCTGGAGATACAAATACAAGCAAAAACAAACAAAAAAAGACAGCCTCTACCCTTAAGGAGCTTACATAAAAAAGGGAACTGAAAAGTGGAGAAGAAGGTGGAGAGGATGGTGTGGTAATGGGGAAAGTCAAAAGCACAGATGGGATAGGAATGAAGGTTGGTACATCCAATCCAGTCCCCCAAATGGAATTCCAAGAAATCACCACTCTTCCAAAGTCCCTCAGTGGCATGAATATCCCTCCATTCCCATAGAGTCATGACCTTTTTGTTACCACACATTTGTTTTCCATCAACATATTCAATTAGCTCCCTAGTTCTGTGATTTTGATTTTTAAAACATCTCTGGTGTCTCACCCTTCTTTCACCTACTCCTTTAGATGAAGTCCTATGTTATTCCATGATATTCCCAAAAAACCCTTCTAATTCATTTCTTTACTGCAAGTTGCTCATCAGTGTAGTCTGCCATATGGTTGTCAAAGTAATTTTCCTTAAGTGTAGATCTGATCATGTGGCTCCCCTACTAAATCAACTCCAATGACTTCCTATTGTCTTTAGAATGAAATATGACCTCCTCTGTTTAGATTTTAATGTCCTAAACAACCTGTCTCCAACATATCTTTCAAGCTTCATTGATGAGAATTTTCTTCCACAAATTCTGTAATCCAACCAAACTGCTCCCCTCTTCTTCCCTCTCACATCCCTATCTATTGTTTATTTCTTTGCTGTCGTGCTTGTTTTCCACATGTTTAGGATGCACCCCCTTTTCAACATCTTGGTGAATCCTTTTATTCATCTAAGATCCAATTCAAGAACCATTTTTTGCATATGTTTACTTTTTCCCCCAACTGCAGATGCCCTTCCTCTTGAATTACACACACACACACACACACACACACATATATATATATATATATATGCACAAACACATATGTACATATATCTACTATATAAATATTTTTATTTAATATTTTTATGTATTTTATATAAATAAACATATAAAATTTCTATTATATATATTATATATACATACACAAATAATAGTAGTAGTAGTAGTAGTAGTAGTAGTAGTAGGCCTCCACCAGTCGCTGATGACCATAGATCAGTGCCTTGAAGAGCCACAGGCCACAGTGTGGCTGTGCAGTCTGATGTGGGAGCTGCAGCTCCTGAGTGACTTATAACTGGTAACTGCCGATTCCCGTGTTGTATCTACCCTATAAGGAGTAACTGGAATGTCCTCTCCAGAGTGCTGGCCTAGGTGGATCAATATGGAAAACAAGCTGTTGCCCATGCAGCAGGTTTTCCCTCTCTTCAACACTGGTGGATCCAAAGGAGAGGCAGAGCCAATACAGTTTGGCACCAATGCTGCCGCAGGGGTTGCCAGAGGGATGTAATGTCCAATATCCAACTGCCTAAGGGACTTTGACTCCTGATTTTTCCTTGGGGTTAACTCCCGAAGCCTTTCCCATATATGGGTATAGCCGCAAGGCAGAGGAGGTTTAAAATCAGGGTTTCCTTCCTCTAGGCGGGTTGCCTGCCAAGACTGACGAGCCCCACCTGCCCAAAGCGACTGGTTTTCAGGCACCAGTGACTCGCCTTCGCCCCTTCTCCTGTTAGTGGAAACAGTTCTGCCATGAGAAGGCCAGGAGTTGGGCTTCAGTTGTCAGAGGCTATTTGAGACGCACACCATTGGAGCATTTTATAGAGAGTGAGAGCTATCCCCACTCCCACCCCAGCATGACAAACCTTTGGAACCACACACACAAACATATATGTATGTATACAAATATACACATACACATATACATACAAACTGTGAGATTTAAAATTGGATATAAGAGCATTAAACTTCACCTTTGAACTTTTTCCTTATATATCTCCCAGACCACTAAGAAAAGAAGCCTCTGAGCTTTAATCAGTGAGGGATTAGCTTTTATTGTTTTGGAGTTAATTAGATAACAAACAGGTGATACTAATTAGGGAAATAGGAAAGTAGAAATACAAATGAATAATCTTAGATCTAAGCTTAGTCTATATTCTTTTATAAAACTCACCAAATCCCAAAACTGTCTGCCAGGCCAAGAACCAGAGCTGATCACCAAAAGCATGTGCCGTCAAGCCAGCGTCTGTGAGACAGAGAGCAGAGCTGAACTTCCATTCTACCCTCCGTTTTAAGTTGACATCCCGGCAGTACGGCGTGCTTGGCCACGCTTTCCCCGGCAGCAGCAGGTGCATGGTTGTTCATCACAGTCTCCTCCCCAAAAGGGTGGTTCTTCAAAAATGGCTTCAGTAGCATGCGCTCAACTCTTAAATGATTCAGCTAAAATTTCCATTTTTTATGACATTCACCCCTTTGTTTCATTTGAAAAACAAATGAGTTTGCTCAATGAAACAGCCAAAAATAATATCCTATGCTAGCTAATAATATGTTAATATCAATATGGAAAAAGGAGAGAGAAAAGTTTTGTCCAGAGGACAGTCCCTCATGAACGTGATGCTTTGACATTGGTTTTGCAGAGGGAGGTCCTCTGCAGAGAGTACATGTTACAGATGGTATATAACAACAGAAGGAGATAAAAACTAACAAAGCAAAACTGTTCATATAAAGTCTCTGAGTTCTCTTGTCTTCTTGAAGTGGTAAGATGTCATCAGGAGGAAGCAGGATTCTGGTCTGGAAAAACTGGGCTCTGGATTCTGGACTCTGATCTGGAAAACTGCATTCTGGACACTGGTCGGGAAAGCTGGATTCTCTTCTTTAACTGTTTGAATTGCTGGATTTTTACTAAACCTTAGCATGGCATTGTCAATGATCAAATTAATTTGACCATTTCCATTACAGTACACATATATAATTGTTGTCTCCCTCATTAGAACATAAAATCTTTATGAGAAGAAATTGTCTTGTTCATTGTATCTTGTATATTGTATATTGTTCATTGTATCCCCAGAAGCAAACACTATAGCCAAGTCCATAATAAGCACTTTAAAAGACTTGATCAACTGTTTAAGTTACCAGGCATTTGATACATATCTGTATCCATCTCTTGGATAAATTTCTAAGCTTTTCATTAGGCTTGCCACGTTTAAAAGTTATGTTGCATTATTCTACTTTATTTTTTGTTATTTCAATACAAATTTTCTTCTCAGTATATCTATATGTATACACACATATACAAACATACATAAACACACATATATTCACACAAATGCATGTGTAGTGTATATGTGTGTATGTATACACACACTCCTCCATCAATGAAGAGAACATTTTTAAGCCTAACTAAAAGTTAAAAACAAACAAAAATAATTTGGGGGGAGGGGAAATAGTATTTTATAGTCTAATAAAGTTGTCCACATCTAATATGATCTCCAGGAAACCTGGACTTTCTCAATTATTATTGTAGCTACAAAGGAAAAAGTAATTAAAGTAAATTACCATTCCCTGATCTTTAGTACTCCAGTTTTTGTATTGCCTTGCCAATGACAATCAATACTATTAACCTTCATAGGAAAGGTAAAAAGCTGTTTTTATTTTAAACTGATTCATGCTACTTCAAGAAGCCAGGAGCACATGGCAGGAAAAAAAAAAAAGACAGACCTTTGAATACCAGTTCTGTTTTGAATATGTTTGTTTTCTGAAAAATTAATTAGGCAATTTTGCTCCATCAGTGTGACAGCTCTTAGAATTTATTGCATTGTTGCTGTTTATTTGTTACTTGTTTTATTTGTTTACTTTGTTTTCATTTTCAGCTGCACTCTCTTTTGGGTTTTGGTGCTGATCATCCTGATCCTTGAATGGCTTGATTTCCACAAACTAATGGCTGCTTCAATGTCTTTAATATTCTTTGAAGTGTGCACTTTAAGCATTACAAATTTGTCTATTTCTTTTGGAAAATATTCATTTAAAAAACCAAATAATTTAAAAATACATATTAGAAGAGAGTGTAATGAAATATTTGACATACAATCTAATGCTCTAATAAAAAGGGAACCTAAGAGAACGTAGGGAAACCAGTTCAATATGGTTTTATCTGGTTGAGGTCAGATATTCTGAGTTAGCCTACTGTCAGTAAAAGTGCACATATAGTCACTGATATTATAATATGAAATTATATAGAAATTATTAGGGATGCCTTACTTTCTTCAATATCTTTAAGTATCAATTTCCTGGTAGTATTATGACCTTGATACAACAAAATTAACAAATAAATCATAGAATAAATAATTTATGATAGGCAAACAGATAAAAAAGTAAAGAGATCAATGAATAAGGACATAGATAATCAAAATTAATAAGTAAATGAAAAGAAAGAAAGAAGATAGACAAAAAGGAAAGAAATCAAACAAGAAAAAGGAAGGAAGGAAGGAAGGAAGGAAGGAAGGAAGGAAGGAAGGAAGGAAGGAAGGAAGGAAGGAAGGAAGGAAGGAAGGAAGAAAGAAAGAAAGAAAGAAAGAAAGAAAGAAAGAAAGAAAGAAAGAAAGAAAGAAAGAAAGAAAGAAAGAAAGAAAGAAAGAAAGAAAGAGTTCACCATAGCATTCACAGAAAGATATCTGATTTTCATTCAGAGGAAGGGCACAGTGAACAGACATAAGTGTCTGACAAATGAACATCAATTGAAAGTACTTGGAATGTTTAGGAGGGATCTAAATTCTTAACTCAAGGCCATCTAACATATGCCTTCAAATGTCTCTAGATTTACTATGTGGAATAGGGATTAGAATGAATTTACTTGGCCCCAGACAAGAGAACTAGGGAAACTATGGATATGATATAGTTTTGGATGATAGATTATTTCTCTAGCTATATATCCCTTCCTCTATTACTCTTTACCTTCCTCCCTCCCTCCCTTCCTTCTTTCATTCCTTCCTCCCTCCCTCTCTCTCTCTTCTTTTCTTTTCTCCATCCCCTCCCACCCTCCTCCCTTCCTTCCTCCTGTATCTAGTCTATCCTCCCCCTATTATCTATGCACCTACCTACCTACCTACCTATCTATCTATCTATCTATCTATCTATCTATCTATCTATCTATCTATCTATCTATCTATCTATCTTTTTAATTTTTTTTGCAGGGCAATGATGAGTAAGTGACTTGCCCAGGGTCACCCAGCTAGTGTCAAATGTATGAAGACAGATTTCAACTCAGATCCTCCTGAATCCAGGGCCAGTGCTTTATCCACTGTGCCACCTAGGTTCCCCATGTCTATCTATCTGCCCACCTATGCATTTATTTAAGTTTTCTAATATTAGAAAAATGGATATGATAATTTCTGCCTAATGCTTACTTTAGTTGTTTTTATGAATACGTCATGATAAAACACCAGCCCTGTATTCAGGAGGACCTGAGTTCAAGTTAAACCTCAGACACTTGACACTTACTGGCCCTCATTGCCCTCCAAAAACAAACAAAAAAAAAACAAAAAACAAATTAGAAAGCCAGCTGCCCATTTGCTGGGTAAAATAAGTTGATTTCTTAGGCAGCTAGGTGGCACAGTGGATAGAGCACTGGCCCTGGATTCAGGAGGACCTGAGTTCAAATCCAGCCTCAGATACTTGACACTTACTAGCTGGGTGACCCTGGGTAAGTCACTTAACCCTCATTGCCCTGCAAAATAATTAAATTAAATTAAAAAAATATATCATGAAATAGTTTATTCATCCAAGATAATGAGGACTCTAGCATTAACATCAGACTCATCGACAAAGGAGAAATTGATATCCTTTAATGAGGAGGTCATCACTATTGAAAATATCATGATTTGATTGTCTGCTTGTAGAGTTGGAGGTCCCTGTGAGAGCCAAAGCCCATACACTTCCATCTAGCAGTAGAGGTTTCCTCTTATTGAGAGGTGCTCCATATTCACATGAGTGAGAGAAAGGCCGTGGAATCCACCTATTTTACCAGAGACAGCACAGGAAGCTTCCTGTCTTAGCTGGACATCTTGCCACATCTATTATTTTCTCAGTTGTCCCAGTGACTCCTTGTGTGACCAAGGGCAAGTCATTTCCCCCTCTAGCCTTCCTTTTTTTTTCTTTAAATTGAGGAGATGCATGATGAAATTTTGCTATAAGAACTCTGAGTATGTCTAGCTCTGAAATTATAAAGTTATTTAAAGAAAGGGATCTCTAGACTGAAATGGATTAAATGTGGTGTCATTTATTATGGGATCTTTAATCCTTTGACTATGTTATTTTTTAATAGGCTGCTTGAAAAAAGTGTCTTAATGGAAGACACTTTTCATTTGGCAGGGCAGTATTTGACTCTACCTGGACCAGAATGAAGAGTCATTGATAGGAGGATCCTTAGACCATGTAATAGGGAAACAGTGAGGCTTAGTGAATCACTAACTGTGGGGTCAGTGCGCTTGAGTTCCAATCCTGACTCTTATATTTGACTAACTGAGCTATCTTTGACAACTTATATATTTCCTGATGTCACTTTTCTATGAAATAATAAATTAGGCAGCTAGATGTCAGAGTGCTTAAAATGCTGGACTTGAAATCAGGGAGATATGAATTTAAATCCCACCTTAGACATTCCCCAGTTATGTGACATTGGGTAAGTCACTTATTGTCCCGGTTTTCTCATCTGAAAAAAAATGAAGATAATGATGGCAGGTGTTTATGAGGATCAGATGACATAATATTGCAAAATGCTTAGCACAGTGCCTGGTAAGCAGTAAGCACTATATAAAATAATATATAATATTAAAAGAAAAATGTTATTTTATGAGCTCTGTGACCTTAGGTGAGTCATTTAACCTCTCCCAGCCTCAGTTTCCTCACATGTAAAATGTGGATAATGCTAGTAGACACTTTATAGGGTTGTTGGAGAATGAAATGAGAATAGTATATGTGAAGTATGTTATAAATCCTGTAAATGAGAATACCCAAAGAAAAAATATATCATCCTTTACTTATATACATAATTTATTTCCTGAAGGGGGCAGAAAAAGGCTTTTTTGGTTGTAAGATATACCAAGATATCTATAATTGGAGGAGCAGAAAATTCTGAAAGAACTGAGAGAAAAGATGCTCAAGAGTAAAATGCTTAAGCATAAATAACAGAGGATGCTGAGAGGACATGGGGGACAAGGCCTCCTTCAGAGGTAAAACTATGGACTGAATAATTTTAAAATGCATAAGTGTATTTTTATTTTACTTTTTTTGTCCAACAGGTGATTTACATATGTCAGCTTCTAGGACTTGTATACATATAATGGAGAAACTTGAAATCAAAGAACTGTTCAGAGACTAAATTTTTGTGTAAATTAATTATTTATGTCACTTCTGATAGAAATAGAGGTTTTGGTTTTCACCATTTCTTTTTTTAATGTAATAAACATTTTTATCTATAGTTCTGGGTTCCAATTGTTAACCCTCCTTCCCTCCCTCCCCTCCCCGTCCCTGAAGTGGTAAACAATCAGATATGGGTTATACATGTATGATTAGGTAAATCACTACCATTTAGTCATTTTGTACAAGAAAAATTGATTATGGATAAAGCACTAGACCTGGATACTGGGCACAAAAATTTCCCAACTGATGTGTTTCACTGCTATTAGATTTCTGTAAATTTACTTCCATACTCTCCAAAATTGATACTGTGGCAGCAGTGAGAGAGTATGAATCAGGTTTGTGTATATATTATTGTGTTTTTATTATTACCCTTTTTTTCCTTCTTTTTTTTTTTTTTTTTTTAGTGAGGCAATTGGGGTTAAGTGACTTTCCCTAGGGTCACACAGCTAGTTAGTGTTAAGTGTCTGAGTCCAGATTTGAACTCAGGTCCTCCTGACTCCAGGGCCAGTGTTCTGTCCACTGCGCCACCTAGCTGCCCCTTTTTGCTTCTTTTTTAGTAAGTTTCATGTTTACCTTCTTTCTACCTTAATAAATATTTCATGTTTAAGAGTTAATGGGGACCTGAGTTCAAATCCAGCCTCAGACACTTGACACTTAACTAGCTGTGTGACCCTGGGTAAGTCACTTAACCCTCATTGCCTTACCAAAAAAACAAACAAACAAACAAAAAAAGAGTTAATGGGGGCAGCTAGATGGCGCAGTGGTTAAAGCACTGGCCCTGGATTCAGGAGTACCTGAGTTCAAATCCGGCCTCAGACCCTTGACACTTACTAGCTGTGTGACCCTGGGCAAGTCACAACCCCCATTGCCAAAAAAAAAAAAAAAAAAAGAGTTAATGGTGTTCTGGACATGCCAAATTCCAGGGATGATAAGGGAATTGAACACCTGATGGCAAAGGGATTTTAAGCAATGCCTGTGCTAGAATTGGACACAGGATTAGTCACTGTTGCCTATTACCCATTTCAAGGTCACAATTGCAGGTCAAAGAGAAGGTATTGTAGTCACAAGAGATCAAAGAACCTACCTGGATAAGGATCAGAGCACAGAAGAGGAGGGCAGTAACCAGATTTCTCATTGGATCACAACATTTTGGAAGCACCAAACAAAACCAAACATAACCAAACAAACAAAACTAAACAAAACAAAGAAAAGAAAAGACAAGACAAGACGAGACAAGAAAAACACACAAACAAAAACAAAAACCCTACAGGTAGATCAATCTACAGAAATTCAGATCACTCATCCCCCAGAAGTAAGCAGATTTTTAACTTTAATACAAAGTCAAAGTAAAGATTTTGCCTAGACCAAGAAAAAGCAAATTAAAAAAAAGTAAGTGACAACACAAACCTTCTATGGTGTGTCAGGGAAGCTCAAGTCACAAGCTCAGAAGAAGAAATCTACTTAAAGACCACTTCAAGCAAAGTCTCAAAGAATATTGTATATCAGACACAAACACAATAATTTCTAGAAGATCTAAAGGAAACTGTTTTAGAAAGAATAAAAGTGATTTTAACAATAAAATAAATTCAATGGGGAAAATGGAAAATTAAATGAAAGCTATAAAAGAAAATTATGAAAAGATAATTAATAGCTTGGTGAAAGAATAACAAAGATACCAAAGATCATTCCTAAAAAATCAGAGCCAAGATGGCAGAGAGGAATCAGCAAGCTGTCTGAGCTCTCCTTCTGTTCTCTCAAAAAGAACATTTAATCAAGCTTCTGGACGTACTATGAAACTACAGAACCTGCAAAGAGACAGAGAGATGCAGTCTTCCAACCAGAGATAATTTAGAAGACTTCAGGAAAGGTCGGGCAAAATGGAGGTGCAGGGCAGGGTGGCAACACAGCACCAAGAGGGTTGGGACAAGTCAGCAGGAAGCTGTGGGCCACAGCTAAGCAACTGAGGTCCTTGGATCCTGACTCGGGGGCACAGCAAGACAGTGGTGAAATCCATCTACACCAGACAAGAGGGCAGGTTGCCAGCTCCGGGGCCACACTCAGGACAAGAGTGACCAGGCCTACTGATCCCAGCACACTCAGACAGGAAGTCCAGGGTGGGGAAAATCCACAAGCCAGAGAGGCCTCAGTGTAAAAAGCCAGTGACACAGCCCCTGTACCCCAGCACAAGAAGCTGGAAACAGGGACCCTGGGGCCCCCAGAGAAGTCCTCAACTTAATAAATAAATAAATAGATAGATAGATAGATAGATAGATAGATAGATAGATAGATAGATAAAAAAATAAATAAATAAGGTGAAGTATGAGTAAGAAACCAAAAAGAGCTCTCACCATTGAGAGCTTCTGTATCAACAGGGAAGAGGCAAACAGAAACTCAGATGAGCACAATACTCTCAAATTGCCTACATGTGAAGCCTCAAGAGGGAAGTTGAATTGATATCTAGAACAAAAAGCCTTCTTGGAAGAGCTCAAAAAGGATTTCAAGAATCAATTGAGGGGGGCAGCTAGGTAGCACAGTGGATAAAGCACCGGCCCTGGATTCCGGAGGACCTGAGTTCAAATCCAGCCTCAGACGCTTGATACTTACTAGCTGGGTGACCCTGGGCAAGTCACTTAACCCCCACTGACCCGCAAAAAAAAAAAAAAATCAATTGAGTAGAAGAAAAAATGGGAAGAGAGCTCAAAAAGGATTTCCAAAGTCAATTGAGAGAGGTAGGAGAAAAATGGGGAAGAGAAATGAAAGCAAAACAAGAAAATTATGAAAAAAGAATCAGCAACTTGGAAAAGGAAGCACAAAGGTTGACTGAAGAAAACAATTCCTTAAAAAATTCATCTGGCCAAATGGAAAAAATGGTGCATAATCTCACTGAAGAAAACAATGCCTTAAAAATTAAAATTGGACAGTTGGAAAATAAGGACTCCATGAGACACCAAGAATCATTCAAGCAGAATCGAAAGAATGAAAAAATAGAATAAAATGTGAAATACCTCATTGGAAAGACAACTGATCTGGAAAACAGATACAAGAGAGACAATTTGAGAATCATTGGACTGCCTGAAAGCTATTATCAGAAAAAGAGTCTAGACACCATATTCCAGGAAATTATTAAGGGGAACTGCCCTGATATTATAGAATAAGAGGGCAAAATCATCATAGAAAGAATGCACGGTTCACCTCCTGAAAGAGACCCCAAAAGGAAAACTCCAAGGAATATTGTAGCCAAATTCCAGAATTATCAGGTGAAGGAAAAAATATGCCAAGCAGCCAGAAAGAAGCAATTTAAATATCATCATGGATACACGGTCAGGATTGCTAAGGACCTGGCAGCTTCAACATTAAAGGATCACAAGGCTTGGAATATGATATTCTGAAAGGCAAAGGAGCTTGGATTGCAGCCAAGAATCTACTACCCAGTAAACAGAGAATTCTCTTTCAGAGAAAAAGATGGACATTCAATGACATTGGGGATTTTCAAAGTTTCCTGATGAAAAGACCAGAACTGAATAGAAAATTCAATCTTAACATACAAGACTCAAGAGAGGTTTAAAAAGGTAAATGGGGTGGGGGGGTACTCAATTAGGTTAAACTGTTTATATCCCTACAGGGGATGATAATACTTATAACTCTTGAGAATTGTAAATATATTTGGGCAGACAGAAGATTTATACACAGAGGATATAAATATAAATTGTCTTTGATGTAATGATACAAAGAAAATTAAGGGGCTAAAAAGGGAGTTTATGGGTAGAAGAGGAAAGGGGAGGTGGGATGGGGTAAATTACATCATATGAAGAGGTGAAAAAAAACTATTACAATAGAGGGAAAGAATGGAGGGGTCAATATTGTTTCAACCCTACTCTCATTAGATTTGATTCAAAGAGTCAATAAAATATATGTTCATTTGGATAAAGAAACTTAGCTCATTCTTTTGGGAAGTAAAAGGGGAAGGAGAAGAGGAGACTGATATAAGGGAGGGCAAAAGCAAGGGAAAAAAGGGTAAGGAAAAGGGAAGGGGTGATAAAAATAGAGGGCAGAATTTTGGAGGCAGGGGTAAGAAGCAAAACATTGGTGAGGAGGAATAGGGTGAAAGAAGGATGAAAAAGTACCAAGGGGGTAAATAGAATGGAGGGGAATAGACAGTTAGTAATAATAACTGTGAATGTGAATGGGATGAACTCTACTATAAAAATGGAAGTGAATTGCAGAGTCGATTAAAAGTCAGAATCCTACAATATGCTGTTTATAAGAAACATTTGAAGCAGAGAGATACACACAGAGTAATGGTAAAAGACTGGAGCAGAATATATTATGCTTCATCTAAAGTAAAAAAAAAAAAAAGCAGGGGTAGCAATCCTTATCTCAGACAAAGCACAGGCAAACATAGATCTCATTAAATGAGATAAGGAAGGAAACTACATCTTGTTAAAAGGTACTATAGAAAATGAAATAATATCAATATTAAATATGTATGCTCCAAGTGGTATAGCATCCAAATTCTTAGAGGAAAAGTTAAATGAGTTACAAGAGGAATTAAACAGTAATACTATACTAGTGGGGGATCTGAATTTCCCCCTCTCAGAATTAGATGAATCTAGCCAAAAAATAAATAAGAAAGAAGTGAAAGATGTGAATAGAATAATAAAAAAGTTATACATGATAGATGTTTTGAGAAAACTGAATGGGGACAGAAATGAATATATCTTTTTCTCAGCAGTACATTGCACATCTTCAAAAATTGACCATGTATTAGGGCACAAAAACATCATAGTCAAAAGTAGAAAGGCAGAAATAGTAAATGCATCCTTCTCAGATCATGATGCAATAAAAATTACATGTACAAAAGCGCCATGGAAAAATAGCCTGAAAATCAATTGGAAACTAAATAATTTAATTCTAAAGAATGAATGGGTCAAACAACAAATCATACCAACAATCAATAACTTTATCCAAGAGAATGATAATAATGAGACAACATGCCAAAATCTATGGGATGCAGCCAAAGCAGTGTTTAGTGGAAAATTTATAACTCTAACTGCTTACATGAATAAAATGTTGTTATGCATGTGTATACATTTATATGTATATATACACATACATACACACATACATACATATATGTATATATACATATACACACATACATACATATATGTATATATACATATATACACACACATATATGTATACATGTATATATGTGTGTATATAGTAGTAGTAGTAGGCCTCCACCAGTCCCTGAAGACCATGGATCAGCACCTTGAAGAGCCACAGGCCACATTGTGGCTGTGCAGTCCAATGTGAGAGCCACTGCTCCTGAGTGACTTATAACTGGTAACTGCCACATCCTGTGTTGTATCTTCCCCATAAGGAGTAGCTGGAGTGTCCTCTCCAGGGTACTGGCCTGGGCAGATCAATATGGAAAACAAGCTATTGCCCATGAAGCAGGTTTTCCCTCTCCATGACATTGGTGGATTCAAAGGAGAGGCTGATCCAATACAGTTTGGCACCAGTGCCACCGCAGGATTTGCCAGAGGGATGTGATGTCTAACATCCAACTGCCTAAGGGACTCCGACTCCTGATTTTTCCTTGGGGTTAACTCCCGAAGCCTTTCCCACATATGGGTATAGCTGTAGGGCAGAGCAGGTTTAAAATGAGGGTTCCTTCCCCTAGGTGGGTTGCCTGCCCAGGCTGACGAGCCCCACCTGCCCAAAGCAAATGGTTTGAAGGCACCAGTGACTCCATGTGTGTATTATCTATCTATCTCTATCTCTATCTCTATCTCTATCTCTATCTCTATCTCTATCTCTATCTCTATCTCTCTCTATCTCTCTCTCTATCTATCTATCTATCTATCTATCTATCTATCTATCTATAAACCTATATCTGATTGCCTGCCTGCTGTGTCTGGGAGAGAGGGGGAAGGAGGGGATGGAGGTAGAAAACTTTTTAATTGAAAATCTTATGTAAAAAAATACTGAAAGCTATGTCTACATGTAACTGGAAAATAATAAAATGCTTTTATTAAAAAAAAAAAGTGCATGAGAGTGGCAATAAATTGACCTTTGACACATCACCTCTGCTGAATTCTAGAGAATTATTGAGCAGAAATCATTTTCCTCAAAATTTGGAGGTTCCACCTAGATAGCAACAGGGACCCCCAAGTTCCACCACTCTTTGGACAGGACATCTTTCTGAACTGTTATCAGTGGTTGAATGGATTGTTGGAGCCCAGGGAGTCCCAACTCCTGAGGGAGGAGGAACTCTGGTATGTGGAGATATTGCAAACACAGAAAGATTATGCATACTTAAGAGGGGGTAAGAATTTATCCAAAGGGGTGAGAATTCATAGGATCAAGGGAGAATATAAAGTGGATCCCAAAGGAGAAAAGGCTGTTCAGTATTTCCTTGGTGGTTAAAAAGCCAGGGTTCTAGGCAAAACTCCGGTGGGGTCACTCGGTTCAAGTCTGAAGGCTTGTATTATAGACAAACAGTTCAAGTCTATAGGGTGTAATATCTAGGAGATCATAGGGAGTTCCCCCAAATTTGAAAAGTCACCATGGATGGTGTTAAAGAAACTGAATAAAAGTGGCCTCTCAGAAATCCCTAAAACACAGTCCTTTTAGGGAACAAATTAAGCAAGTAGAAAGAAATTGAACCCTGTTTGTACTGATAGTGAAATACCTGAAAGGAAAAAAATATGTTTTGTCCTTTAAGATCTTACCTGCAAATATCTGGGAAGAACCAGAAAGTGAATGAAACAGGATAAAATATTTTTATATGAATGAGTTTTGCCTTTTGGTATAATTGTTTGGTTGATTCTTTTTTAATTTCCAAAATAGTTACAGGGGGCTAAAATCAGAATGGAAGACGCCATGTGTTCTAAAGCTCCCCCTCTCTTTCCCCTTGACAGTTTCTGTTATGGTGGTGTGGGAGGATCTGTTGGGCATCTAGTGCCTAAGATTTTGATCTTTTATATATTCTTACCTTTCAAATATTTTGTGGTAGAGTGGTTTGGGATCAGGGTTTATTTGTGGTGTGTGGAGGTTTCAGGGAAAGATGTTTTTTGTTTGTTTGTTTTTTGGGTCTGGCCACTGAGCCATGCTGCCTAGGACAATTTCTGGCTTTGAATCACTTGGCTCTGGTGGGAGGTGACTGCACCCATGGAGAGGCCCTGGAGCACACTGAGCACCATCACAGTCTATTTCTCAGGGCTGATGGTGTCTTGGGTTAAAAGGTTGGTGCATATAAATTTCAAATTATGTAATTTAGCTCAACCCCCATATAAATCTGTTGCATTGCCAATGGTTAAGAAACATTTTTTTTTGAGGTGCAAGAAAATTGTTTAAAAATGATTAGACTTGACTAAAGTTAATGGCAAACCAAATTATCCTATTGGAGCTCCTTTGACTAATCTAAATTGTGTTGAAAAATAAATTATATGGGATTGTTTCATGTGTGTTTATTACCAAAAAAAAAATATTAAGTATGTCTAATCTAATCTGAAAATAATTATATAACTGGACCTATATGAAAAATTATGATTATAAGAAAAATTATAAGTATAGAAAAATTATACTTGGGCTGTAAATCCCATCTGGGTCGCCATTCAAATGTAAGAATTAATTTTAACTGACTATGCCCTAATCTGACTGGGGAGCCTAATTTGTGGGCTTTTGACTGATCTGTGGATGTTTGACTGCTATTAACTTAGTATGGGCCATTTAAAAATTTCTCCACAGTTCTCCCAAATTGATAAGCAAAATATTAAGAAGCCTCTTAATTAAATAATGAAAGCAGAATTTATTCATAAAAATAAATGTAAAAGATAAGGGTAAAGAAATGCAAATTATACAACCTGTCTGCTTTTAATATAATAAGGGCCATTGCTGCCTCTTGCCTTAGGGTAATGCTGTTTGGACCTGTTCTCTCCAACTTTCACCCTTGCTCTCCTTCACTCCAACTTTCACTTTATCAACCCCCATGAAAAGCCCCTTAACGTCCTCACCTCTGTTGCCAACCCCCGGCATATAGTAGTGCTTTCACCCTTTCTCCAACCTCTTTACAATTTATGTTCTCTTAATCTTCCATTCTCCCTGTGCTGACCACTTTACTTTCTCCAACCACCATATCATCTCCTCTCTGCTGACTGCCCCCACTGAATAGCCCCCTGCTTTACTCTTTAACTTCTCTCTCACTACAGATGAACCCCTGAAAAGCCCTTTACTCCATATCGCTCCTTCCTCTGTCTGTCTCCTCTCTTACTGTCTGTCTTAATCTTCCAGCCCCATTCTTCACTGTCTGGCTAGCTCTGTATATCTCTCCCCTCAAATTTTGGGCTCCCTGCACCCCTGCACACGCCAAGCTCATCTGCCAGCTGCACTAGGGCTGTGCCCAGCAGGGCTGGGGAGGGGGGAGGGTGTGTGCCTCCTGCTGTGCACCGGGACCTAGCACAGGCTATGCTAGGGCCTGGCAGGACAAGCCTGGGATCTCTGGGGCAGTTCCCCTCAGGGTGTAGGGTGCTTGGGCTTTTTTTTTCCCCCAACCTTCTGACCTGGCATTCTGAAAAGCCCACGGGGCTTCTTTGGCTCAGCTAAAGTGGAGGGAGATAGGCACCAGCCCCTCACACAGGAAAAACACTGAGGGCCCAAGTCTTTTTAATCTCGGCCCAAAGGCAGGGTCTCCAAATCAAAATAAATTTCTACACTATATTTCTTATTACTGTGTAAATGTGGAAGATTATCTCATGTGTTCAAGTTCCTGTTGAAAATGAAAGTTTGTGCTTGGAATTTAGATGAAAAGTTTTGACTAATTGTTTGTTTTGTTTTGTTTTTGCAGGGCAATGGGGATTAAGTGACTTGCCCAAGGAAACACAGCTAGTAAGTGTCAAGTGTCTGAGGCTGGATTTGAACCCAGGAACTCCTGAATCCAGGGCCAGTACTTTATCCACTGCGCCACCTAGCCGCCCCCTTTGACTAATTGTTTGATAAAACTCCGCCCCCCCCCCCCATACTGTGGCTAGGTTAAACATTTGGGGGACTGGCAGAAAGAAATTTGCTGCTCTAGCATTGTCTTACAAACTAATTAGAAAACTGAATGTAGCATTAAAATATTAATTTAAACTAACAAAAAAAATGAAATCATCCAAAAAGGTCAGTGAATTTGATTGGGCTATCTACTTAAGAAATTTGGAAATTCATATAAACTAATAGCAAGTAAAATCTATTAAAATATGAAATTCTTGGAATAAATGTTTCCTGGGTGAATTAATCCTAAAATAAAATTATCAATTGAAGTTCTATAGAATATCATTTGGAAAATGGATTCATGTGGAATTGAATCAATTCTGGTCTCATTTTATGTGAAATTTATTATTATAATACTCTATAATTTAAGCTGGTTACCTCAGGTGATTTGTAATATGTAAAGGAAAAGTTCCCAACAGTTTAATAATTCGTTGTATTAGAAATATTGTCAAAATGTAGATTCTTTAAATTCTTTTGGGTTACAAATTTAATTGATTGTAATAATGGTTTTCTCTGAAGTGGGCATAGTAAGTACCTTTTACTTTTAAATTCTATCTTCAGTTTCCAACTAGTAAAGGTTAGATAGATAATCATCAACTTAATGGAGTCTAGCCACCTTTTAATATAAATCTCTAGAAAGAAATGAAATCTAATGTTAAATAAGTATTGGATGCGGTAAAGATTGGTTATTGGTTAATATGCTTATTATACGGAATCTGAAATATATCTTAGTGCTATCCAAATTGAAATGGGCCACAACCTTTCAGCATTCATCTAAATTCTTTGCCTGAAGGACACAAATTCATGGGAATGAAAAGCTGCTGTAAGGAAGAAAAAAAGCAAGCACATTTTAACTTTAACTTGTTATCTGATAAGTTTCAAGGGTAGGGTAGGAGGCCCTACCTCTTTAGAGAAAAGGAGGAAATACATTTTTACAAAGATATATGAATTTATGAATAATAATATCTTTCTTTTATAAATGCAGAGTGTTAGGCCATAGAAATTAAAATGCCACCATTAGTTATTAGAAATCCACAGTTGATTTGATTTTCACCGAAATTTGCCCTAAAAGAAATAATGTGGTCTGAATGTGTGCTCTTCTATCAGGATTATTATGTTAAATTAGGACTTAACATTAAAAAGATTTGGTATTAAGAAATCTACTAGTTGTGTGACCGCAAGACAGTTCTATCTATTTCAGTTTACTTTGCAATAATAAAGCTTACCTCCTAGGGTTGTGAAGATCACATGATTGTAAAGTACTTAGCATAGGGCAAGTGTTATATAAAAATTATTTTCTGGGTAAAGTATACAGCAAAAATGTTATGGGAAAAATTGGTGGGGTTTGGTATAGGGGCTCTTAGAAATCCTTTTTAAAGAATTGTAGCCTCTTGCACACAAATACAATTAGAATAAAATAATAGTTTATTTGGGGGCTAGGGAAAGGAAACCAAGAGAGAAATCCCTGGACTTCTCATGTGGATAAGGCAAGTCACAGAGTCTTGGCTCTGAGATACCTATCTCCATGAGCAGAAGACAGGCAGATATATTTTTTTATTATTTTATTTTTTTCCCATTACCTGTAAAGATAGTTTTCCACTTTTGTTTATACAGGTTTTCCAATTTCAGATTTTTCTCCCTCTCTCCCGTCTGTCCCCCCTCCCCTAGACAGCAGGTAATCTGATATAGGTTTTATATATATATATATATATATATACACACACACACACACACACATAATACCATTAATCCTATTTCTGCATTAGTCATGTCATAAGAGCAAAATCAGAGCAATGATGAAAAACCTCAAAATAGAAAAAAAAACAGCACCAAAAACAAAAGAAATAGTATGATTCATTCAGCATCTATACTCCACAGTTCTTTTTTTTTTCCCTTGGATTTGGAGACCCTCTTCCATCATGAGTTCCCTGGAACTCTTCTGTACATTGGTGAGAAGAATATAGTCCATCACAGTAGATCAACACTCAGTGTTGATGATACTGTGTACAATGTTCTTCTGGTTCTGCTCATCTCACTCATCATCAGCCCATGCAAGACCCTCCACGTTTCTCTGAACTACTCCTGATCATCATTTCTTGCAGCACCATAGTATTCCACTGTATTAATATACCACAACTTGTCCAGCCATTCCCCAATTGATGGGCATCCCCTCAACCTCCAATTCCTTGCCACCACATAAAGAGCAGCTATAAATATTTTTGTACATGTGGGTACCTTCCCCCTTTCCATGATTTCTTTGGGAAAAAGACCCAAAAGTGATATTGGTGGGTCAAAGGGTATGGACAGCTTTATCACCCTTTGGGCATAATTCCAAATTGCTCTCCAGAATGTTTGGATCAGTTCACAGCTCCGCCAACAATGTATTAGTGTTCCAATTTTTCGACAGCTTCTCCAACATTTATTATTTTCCTTTTTTGTCATTTTAACCAATGACAGGCAGATATTTTTAAAGAGGACTAATGGTAGTTCCATGAGGTGATCATCTAACTGTGGAAAGTTCCCTTATGGGGGAGGACCATTCCCCATTGGTGGTGGCTGGGGGATGTTGGGTGAAGGGCAGCTCCAGATTTCTCAAGAGATCTCTCTCCCCCTCACACCACAAAAACAGCAGCCACACCTATTCTTATTTCCGCAAGGGGTGGGAGAGACTAGAATGAAGGGTGGTGTTCCTGGAGTTAACTCAGCCCAGATCTGATGCTGCTTTTCTCTTTAAGTGTGTCTGTCCTTTGGTTTGGTTTCTTAAGGAGATGGTTCTTTTGATTTGCCCCATAAAACTTCTGGGGTATGCTAGGCCCATTAAAAAAAAATGTGACTGAATTGAGAACACCTCATTGGTAATTGATGGGTTTTGTTTCAAGTTGTAAAAATTCCTAATGTTTTAAGGTATTATATTTCTAGATTTTCTTATAATGTGTAATTTGGTAAACACTTGTATAAGTCATAGTGAAAAAGCAATTTCTATCATGTTAGACAAAGTGGAAGTTTGTTATTGCAATATTGAATCAATTTGTTATTAAATTAATAGTAGATCATCTAAATGAATAACTAGAGCATCTAAGCTATGAGAAAGATCTTACTGTTTTGATCTGAATTTATTGGCATTAAGCAATAGTTAAATTAGTTTCTATTTGATATGTATAAGATCCATTGGTAACTTATTGTCTTATATCACCTTAATAGGAAATAGCAGTCTACCTACCCATGTTAATTATTTGGAATAAGAACATGTGTAGGAACACATGTAGAGTAGTTGAGTCATCTTAAATATTTAAAGGAATTCTGAAGGCAGTACCCTCTGTGGTTGAGTGGAAGATCTTTGTCTGTTTCCAGTATGTAATTCAGGATTGTTTATTATTGAGCATCTCAGGGCAGATTCATTTGTGTAGTGTTAACTCAGGGATGAAAAGAGGCAATTTAACATGGGTACAAGTTTAGTTAATGTTTGCTACCTAGGATTTTATATGAAGTGAATTCACTTGACATACTGATTGTTCGAGTTTACTATTTAACACATCATGGGATTATTTATGACATGAATTAATATTGTACATTACTGCTGAACCAGTAAGCAGCCATGATGCCAACAACCCTGAGACATTTTACACAGCATGAATAACAGCAAGTGGTGGACTATCATGGTAAAGGCTGGGAGAATTACTTTGGCAAGAGCTGAGGTAGATGTCTCCTGGCTCAGTTTCCCCAAAGTATCGTATGGGTCCCACCTAGCTGACTTCACTGACTTTGAGCTCCACTCAAGATCCCTGGATATCTGCAGAGCTTCTGCCTGGAATGAACATTGAGTTTGGGAAAGTCTTATTCTCTGAGAGCATTGCCTCTCTCCTTTTTTGGCAGATTCCTATAATCATGTCACTTGATCAGCATAAACACAATATTGTCTCTTCATCCCTTAGGTTAACATTAATATCTGCTTGATATGTGGTTATAAGATTCAAGCTATTTTGCTTAGAAATTTAAGGCCCTTTCAGATTCTAAACAACTGGAATGTATAAGCATGTAGCCTTGTCATCTGTCTTACATTAGTTATGCGTTTTAAAACTGAATCAGAAACATTTCAAATTTATTTCAAGAAAAGTAAAGGGGATAACTTAAGGAATGTTTTCTTACTCCCGATGAAAAGTCAATTCTATATAAGTTTATTATGTAATGTAGAAATAACATCTGTCTTTAGAGTGTGACATTTAAAAGCTAATGTGTGTGGCTGCCTTTTTCTGCCCCCAGTGTGAGTGGGAAACTAGCTAGGATTTACTTATAAGTAGGAAGCTTCAGCAACAGTTTAGGCATTAAGCATTTATTAAAGTATATTAGTGGTTAGTAGAGAATATATGGAATTCACAAAATTGACACCAAGAGGCAGAGGATGTATATAATAAATGTAATGAGAGGAGCCCAATAGTAAGAAATAAAGAGGAAGGATTGTAAGGAAATGGGTAATGGTCTCCTCTCAATAAGAATATAATAGTCATCATTCAAATTACACTTTTCTGGACCTCTTTGAGGATAAAGGTCTCCTTCTCCTCTCCCCCCCTCCCAAACAAAATTACATGGTTCAGGGAAGCCCTGAGATGGTCTCAATTAGGTCTGCTCCTGAGCTATGTCCATATAAGGGAAGATTGAAGAATTTTCCCTGCATCACCTTTCCCATTGGCTAAGAAATACTGCATTTGGTTAGCTAGATTTTGCACATAGATTTTAACTCTTGAGGAATTGGATCAGTGATAAAAAAGGGGAAGGTCGATTTGTGTTTAGGGACTAGGGTGTAAAATGGGGCCTGTGAGCCCATTTCTTTGCACCTACTAGTTGCACACTGGGTTGCGCATTCTCACAAGAATGACAGTGAATGAGGTTTTGACACATCACTGTCACTGAGTTCCAGAGAATGATTAATTAGGAGTTGTTTTCCTCATAAGATGTATAAAGGAATACTGAATAAAAATAATTCCTTAAAATTCTCAATTGGTCAAGTGGTAGGAAATGACAATTATAATTCAAGAAACAATACAACAAAATTAAAAGATGGATTTTAGCAATATTTGGACTACTTGAAAGACATGATTTTTTTATTTCAAGAAAGTATAAAAACAAAACAAAACAATAAAAACCAAGAACCTTTCAAGACATCTAGAAATAGAAGGGAATATAGAAATTTATTTATTTATTTAAAGTTTTGAGTTCCAAATTCTATCTCTCTCTCATTCCCTCTCTCCCCTCCCCTCTCCCCAAGGTTGCAAGCACTCAGTTTAGGTTATGCATGTACAATTATGTAAAATAGTACCATTGTTTATTTAATTATTTATTAGTTTAATGGGGAACATAGAAATTGAAAACACTGTTCACTTCATGAAAGAACTCTAAAACTGTACAGATCCAAGAATATTATAGACAAAATCCAGAGCTTCCAAGTCAAGGGGGGAATAGTACAAGCATGCACAAAGAAAAACTTCAAATATCATAGAACTACAGTTTAGATCACACAAGATTTGCCAGATACCACTGTAGACTTATGGAGGATTTGGAATATGAGTTTCTAGAAGGCAAAGGAGCTAGAATTATAGTCAAGAATAATGCAGTCAGCAAAACTGATTAACGCCTTACAGGGTGGGGGAAAAAAGTGATAATTAATGAAACAGAGGATTTCTCCAAGCATTCCTGTTTGTTTGTTTTTTAAAGACCAGAGGAGAAGTGAAAACTTGACATGTAAGCACAAATCTCAAAAGAAGCACAAAAAGTTAAAAATAAGAGAGAAATTATAAGGTTTTCCTAAAGGTTAAACTGTTTCCTTTTATTTTTTAATGGGAAGGTGATGCATATAATTCTTAAAAACATTATCATCATTAGGACACTTATAAGTCTACTTAGAAAGAGAGCACAAGTATGAATTTGTTATGTTTGACTGATATCAAAAGAAGAATGGGAGTGTAAGAAGGAGGAGTGTAATGGGGGAAAAAATTTAAAAAAGAGGGAGATTGAATAGGGAAATTACTTTGCTATGAGAGGTCCACAAGAGAGACTTTTTACAGTGAAGGGGATAATATAGGTGCAATACTTGAAGTTTACTAGTTGAACATAGACATTCATTTTAGTGAACATAGAGATTAAAGGGGAAAGGAATGAGAAAAAGAAGGGAGGTGATAAGAGAGAAGATAGATTAAGGGGAGGCAGTGGCCAAAATCAAAGCAGACTTTTGAGAAATGCATGGGGTAAAAAAAAAATAGAATAGAATAAGATTGAGAGTAATACATAGTTAGTAATCATAACTGGGAGTGTGAATAGCATAAACTCATCCATAAAACAGAAGAGGATAATAGAATGGTATTAGAAATCAGAATACAACAATATGTTGTTTACAAGAGACACACATGAAAAAGAAAGACATGAAGTTTATATAAGAGACTGGAATAGAATGTATTATGCTTCAGTTGATGAAGTTTTGCTGTTCGTCCTTCATTCTCAGAGAGGACCATGAAATCAGGGTGATCCCATAACTTGAATTTAAGTGAGGGAGAGCTGTGTAAGATGACCAACTTCATTCTCTCTTCCAGAGTAATCCGGGTATAATGGCAAGATATATATCAGGACAACTGTACATGTTACTGAATGTTTAATGCCATTTGGGTCAAATGACTTATGCAGGGTCACACAGTAAGTGTCTGAGGAAAGATTTGAACTCATGTCCTCCCAACTTCAGGGCCAGTTGTTAATTTAATGCTCTATGTAATGGCCCTCAGTTGATGAAGAAAAAATGGCAGGATAGCAATCATGATCTTAGACAAAGCAAAAACTCAAATATCCCTAATTAAAAGAGATTTGCAGGGAAACTACATTCATAAAAAGATACCATAGGCAATACAGTTGGAGCAGTAAATAGAGCACTACACTTTGAGTCAGGAAGTCCTGAGTTCAAATCATAGGTCAGATACTTAGTAGATGTTTGACCCTGGGTAAATTACTCAAGTCTGTTTGTCTGAATTTCCTTATCTGTAAAAATGAGTTGGAGAAGGAAATGGCAAACCACCCTAGTATCTTTTTCAAGAAAACTCCAGATGGGGTCATGGAGAGTCAGATATGACAGAAATGACTGAAAAAAACCTCAAAACTATATGCAATAGGTGACATAGAATTAAAATTCTTGAAGCAAAAGTTACATGAGTTACAGGAGGAAATTGTAAAAACCTACTAGTGGAATACCCCAAATGACTCCTCTCAGACCTAGATAAATTGAATCATAAAATGAATAAGAAAGAAATTAAGAAGATGTATAGATTTTTAGAGAATTTATATGTCTATCTGGTGAATATTGAAAGGGAATAGAAAGAGGTATACATATATTTATGAATAGTACATGGCACCTTCAAAAATTAACCATTTATTAGGGCATAAAAACTGCAATAGGGGCAGCTAGGTGGTGCAGTGGATAAAGCACTGGCCCTAAATTCAGGGGGACCTGAGTTCAAATTTATCCTCAGACACGTAACACTCACTAGCTTTGTGACCCTGGGCAAGTCAATTAACCCTCATTGCCCTGAAAACAATACCTCAATAAAAAGTACAGAAAAGCAGAAATATTGCTTGCACCTATTTAAAATCATAATGCCCTTAAAATGTATTCAATAAAGAGCCCTTGAAGGACAAATCAAAATTAATTAGAAACTAAATTATTTATTTATTCATTTATTCAGTTGTTTGCTGGTTTATTTATTTGATGCATTCGATTATTTATTTATTCATTTTTAATATTTATTTGTTTATTTATTTATTTGCAGGGCAATGAGGGTTAAGTGACTTGTCCAGGGTCACACAGCTAGTAAGTGTCAAGTGTCTGATGCTAGATTTGAATTCAGGTCTTCCTGAATCCAGGGCCAGTGCTTTATCCAGTGCACCACCTAGCTGCCCCCTAAATAATTTATTTCTAAAGAATAAGTGGGGGGCAGCTAAATGGCACAGTGGTAAAGCACCAACCTTGGATTCAGGAGGACCTGAGTTCAAATCTGGCCTCCAACACTTCACACTTACTAGCTGTGTGACCCTGAGCAAATCACTTAACCCTCATTGCCCACAAGAAAAAAAGAAAGAAAAAAAAACAAGTGAGTCAAAGAACAAATAATAAAAATTTTAAAAATCATTAAGGATAATGACAGCAATGAAACAATATAGTAAAATGTATGCAAGGAGCAGCTAGGTGGCACAGCAGAAAAAGCAGGGGCTCTGGATTCAGGAGGATCTCAGTTCAAATCTAACCTCAGACATTTGACACTTATTAGCTGTGTGACCCTGGGCAAGTCACTTAACACTTATTGCCCCACAATAAAATAAAATTAAATATACTTTTTAAAAATTATGGGATGTAGCCAAAGCAGTACTTAGGGAAAAATGTTTTATCTAAATGCTTATATTAATAGAGAGGAAGAACACATCAATCAGTTAAGTATATAGCTTACCAAAAGGGAAAAATAGAATACTTATATAACTGTATTCTAGGGGGAAAACAACAACAACAACAACAACAAAACAAAAAAACAAGGAGTCTATATGAGCATAATTTCACGGTTATCCTTAGAACTCTGAGAATAAGTTGTGGCAATGTGAAGGCTGAGGCTAGACTCCCCTTGGGGAACTTTCCTTTTCCCTTCCATGTTGTTATGGCCCTAGCATACCCCAGAGGTTTTCTGGGATAAATCAAAAGAACTTTCTCCTTGAGAAACTAAATCAATGTATTGACACACCTAAAAAGTTAAGCAACACTGAATGAGAACTGAGTTAACTCCATGGACCACCACCCTTCATTCCAGTCTCCCCAACCACTGGGGAAATAAGATTAGGTGTGGCTGCTATGTTTGTGGTAAGAGGACAAAGATTGCTTGGGAGATCCAGAGCTGCCCCTCACCCAACTTCCCCCACCTACCACCAGTGAGGGATGGTCCTCCCCCAATAAGGGAACTTTCCACAGTTAGATGATCACCCCCATCAATCCTCTATAAAAGGATTTTCCTTTCTCCTTCTAGAGGAGATATATATCTCAGAGCCACACCTCTGTGCCATGAATTTTCCCCATGAGAAGAAGTCCAAGGATTTCTCTCTTGTTTTCCTTTCCCTAGCCCCTAAATAAACTATTATTTAATTCTAATTGGATTTGTGGGCAAGAGGGTGTAATTTGTTAAAGAGGAATTCCTAAGACCCCCTACTCCAAACCCTTACCAATTTCCACCATAACACATTTCATATATGTATCACTCTTGTTATTTGTTGCAGCAAGTGAGGCAGCACATAAACAGAGAGGAAGATTTGAGCTTCCTTTCATGTCCATGCTGTGGGCAACAATTATCATCATTAACATTGGACTTAACAGCCCCTAACATCCATTGTCATTTTAAGATTAAGATGCTATGAAGATCATAGAAAGAAGGCTTTATTTTAATGACAGAATGAGCTACCTCAAATCCTAACAGCCTATGACTTTCAAGGCAACAGTCACATAGAAAGTTAACCATCAGAAATGAGGTTGAAATGCAGATGATCACAGTAAGGTATAGATCAGTATACAGAGAAATAATATACCTGGCTAGAAGGGATTCCAGGTGGGATCTAATTCAATTGCTTCATGTTATAGATGATGAAGCTCAGGGGCAAGGAGATGATCAAGGCCAGGGAGATGCCAGTCGGACAAAGTCACATATAAAATCAGTATCAAAGGCAGGGCTTGAACTCAAGTCCTCTGACTTCAGAATCAAGGTTCTTTCCCTTTTAATACATTGACTTTTTTGCTAATATCACCCTCTATGTGTCAAAAAAATTCTGTATGTATATCTGACTATCATTTATCTATCTTTCGATTCATTGCAATCTTTTGTTTCTACATTAGCTTCATCTCCCAATATGTACCTCTCCATTCTAGAGAGTCATCTCTTGTGACAAAGGGAAAAAAAAAGAAAGAAAAGAGAATTAAGGTCAGTACTGTCAGAATATTGTATAATGCCCCCTAGTTACCTTTGCACAGAAGGAGGGGAAGTATGGAATGTTATCCTTTCACATTCTGTTTGCTGATGTCTTAATTTTGAAGTTTTTAGGTCCAGCCTCTTCAGGAGCTTTGTTCCTACCTGTGAAAGATGAATTTAAATGACAGCTTTTCTTTTCAGACAATGTAGAGGCTCTTCTGGTAAAAAGGGAGGTATCCTGCTACCCTTGAGACTGGAAGGGCTTACATCAGTTCTAAAGGAATTTAAAACACTCAGCACAATGTGTATTTTACAGAACACATTACTTCAGTTCCATTGATAGCAGAATGTGATATTGGTCAAGAAGCTGGGAGGGGGAGAAGGGGTCAATTTCTACCTCAGTCTTTGTAATAAATTTGTGACCATGGAAAAGTTCCTTAGCCTATCTGAACCTCAGTTTAATCATATATAAAATAGGAATGAAAATACCTATAATATGTCCTGCTAGAAGTTTGACTGGGACCAAATTACCTAAGGAAGGCAAAGTGGGTTTTCACAATTAAAGTGTTATATAAATGTAAAAATATAGGAAACTGAGGATCTTCTCAATTCTCTTTTAGAGGAAGCATGTCCCGGGACAAAAAGCGGTAGACTGGAACTTGTGGCATTCTTTTCTTTTCTTTTCTTTTTTTTTTGGGGGGGCAATTGGGGTTAAGTGACTTGCCCAGGGTCACACAGCTAGTAAGTGTTAAGTGTCTGAGGCCGATTTGAACTCAGATACTCCTGACTCCAGGGCCGGTGCTCTATCCACTGTGCCATCTAGCTGCCCCTGTGGCATTCTTTTCTTGTCCCCTGGCCCTCCTCTGGACAGAGCTGTGTTTCTCAGGGAATGCTCTTCTTTATCAGTCTCACAGAACTAAACACAACTTTCCAGATGTGGTCTAACATAGACAAAAGAGAGTGACAATGATCCCCTTGTTTCATCCTGGACCGTCCTCATCAGTTTTCTAAGCTGCTCCTTTCCACTGATGACTCCTAAGGAATTTTCAGATCATTGGAAAGCTGTGTTCACATATGTGAGATTTTGAATTTAAATCATTATTCTAAAATTACTATTATATTACAAAATTATGATTCCAAAAATTAGCATTTTGCTCTTAAAATTATTTACTTTGAATTATTATATTAACTTTAACTTATTATTTACTTTAAAATTATTATCAACAAGAGGCAAAACATCTATGAAAAATCACAATCATTTTTACAAGGATCTTGAGGTATTAATAAAAATAATATTTAAAGTCAGCAACAAGAAGCTAATTCAAACTGCAACTATTTTTTTTCCTGCACTATATTTGTACCCCATTCAAGACATCAAGAACACTACTCAGCAGGTGTCAAGGCAAGGAGATCAGGCTGGAATATTACTATAATGTGCTAAGGTTTGTCAAGTGTTTGCATTTATTATCTCACTGGATCTTCTAATAATCCATTGAGGTAAGTGCTATTATTATGCCCATCATACAAATGAAGAAACCGAGGCTGAGAGATTCAATGTCAATATCACATGGCTAGTTAAGCCGCTAAGCCAATATTGAACTTAGATCTCCCTGCCTTTGCCCCATTTCTCTATCTGCTCTGCTACCTGGCTGAATTTTAGAACTCTCCCTCTACTTTCCCATGATAACCTGGGATAAACAAATTACTCTCCTTTGCCCTTTGTTTGCTCCTCTATAAAACAAGATAATTGGGTTTGAATATGCTCTAAAAGAATTGGCTTTGGAATCAGAGAACTCTGATGATGGCTTAACAGCAGTTTGTCTGAAAGGGACCTGAGATTTTTAGTGGACCATAATATGATTCACTGATATGACTACCGATAAACTTAATGCATTCTTGAAGATAAAGTCAGAATGTTTAGAACTAAGAAGGTATTTTCCTCAATGGATTCTGCCCTGAACAGACCACATTGGAATTATTAAGTTCATGTATGGGTGCCACAGTATCAAAAAGACATTCAGAGAATTGAGTCTTCAGAGAAACTCAACCAAAATGGGCAAGGGCTGAAAGGCTGTGGAAAGTATAGAGAACTTGGAAGAACTTTTAAATTACCATTGAGGACTCCACAATCCTCATGTCCCTCACCTCTCCATATCCAATCAGTTTCCACATGCAATTGATATTACTTCCATTACACTTTTTTCACATCTCCCTTCAGAGTCATTGATCTTGTTTACCCTTATCAGCTCTGGAACACTGCAATAGCCTTCTAATTGGGTTACCCATCCTGAGTCTCTCTCTATGATGTCCCTCAGAGCTTTCCAATTTTTATTCCCAAACCATGGGACTGACAATGTAATTCCCTTATTTACAAAGCTATCATGGCACCCTTTGCCTCAAACTTGCAGAAACTCCTCTGTTTGGTCTTTTAAAGCTCCTCTCCATCTAGCTATCATCTACTTTCCCAGGTACATTACCCTGATTCACCTACTTCCTGGTCCTCCTATCGCCATGCCTTTGCATAGGTGGCCTCCCATGCTTGGGATATGTTCCTTCCTTACCTCTGCCTCAGAGAATTCCTAGTTTTCTTTCAAGTTCTCCTCAAGAAGTTCCACATCCTTTAGGAAGTGTATTCTGAGCCCACCTCTGGCTCCCCTCACCCCCACCACAAGTTGCCATTGGCTTTGTTTCCAGAAATTATTCTGTATAAATTTTACTAATTAAGTTTTCTTGTCTGTATTGATTCTTTGAAGAATAATGAAAGCTATTTGAAGGTATGTATTGTTCCTTTTTTTTCCCTTTGTAAGATTAGCACAGTATTTAGAACAAAGTAGGCATATAAAGGACATTGCTTGGATTAAAGTGACCCATTGCTATTTAGTATGGAGACAATTTACATGGAACTTTATGTGTCTTCAAAAATGTGAAGGACTGTCATGTAGAAAATGAGATAGGCTTCTTCTCCTTGGCCCCAGAAGACAGAACTAGGAGTAGTGAGTTGAAATGTCAGAGACACCAATTTAGGCTTCTCAGAAAACAATACTTCCTCACAATGAGAACTAGTTTACAGTGGAATCAAATGTCTTAAAGAGGAATGACTTATTTTTTAAGATCTTAAAGTCTATATGACACTTGTCCTCTATTTCCTTGGGTTTCTCTAAGCCTCAGTTTCCTCATCTGTAAAATGAGTGAAAGGGACTTCATAATGTCAAATTATACCAAGTTCTAAATGTGTGATCTTCTGATTCTAAAATTTGATGTTTCTTACCAAGAATTAAGTGGACTTGAGGGACCCCAGGCTGCTCTCCAACTTTTAAATTCTGTGGTTCTATGACCTGGGTTCAAATCCCAGCCCTGTTTCTTCTCAGTTATGGGATTTTGAGTGCAGAACGAAGCCTCTCTCCTTTTACAAAATTACTCGGTTGGGTTAGCTGCTCTCTAAAGGCCCTTTCAATTCTAACGTCTATGCTTGCTTCCCATTCTACCCATCTGAGATCTGTTTTGTAAAAGATGAAATTATTCATTCCCTCTATTATTTTAAGGCACATTTTTAGCACTGCATGACTTCTCCTTGGCCCACAATATTTGGGGCAGGGGTGTATATTCCTTGCCCTGGATCAGGCTTCCTATTGCACTCACCATAAAAACATGGATTTGCAGTTTCCATTTGGCATGAGATGTTTGGTATAAAAGCACAAAAGAAGTTGCCATTCAAGCAGCCTCCATTTCACTCTTGTGATGTATTTTTTATAGAGGCAGTTTTGGCAGCTTTTGTAAAACAGGCCCTGAATATTTATGGGCTGTCTACATCCTATGTATTTCTATTTTGGTGAAGGGAAAAAAAATAAGTTTCCATAGTGAACATTGTCCATTAAAAAAAAAAAAAGGATCTGCTATTTATGCTATTTATTGAGAACTATTTCTTAAGGAAGGGAAATAACATTTGCATATCCCTTGAAGAACATGCTCATTGTTTGAAATGGTGTTTTAGGGGATGGAAACAAAAGGAAAGGAGAGATGAAGGAGCATTTGTGTAGCACCTACTATGGGCCAGGCATTGTGCTAAGCTTTCCAACATATACAATCTCATTTGAGGCAACCATGCTGTAATGGGGTTATAGGACAATTTTTCCTATATACAAAATTGTAGACTTATAGAAAAATAGTGTTGGAAGAGATAAAGGGGTATCAAGCTTCAGTTTGACAAGTAGATACCAAGCTTTTCTTAGGTACCATATATGGTGCTATGCATCCAGGAAACAAATATGAAAATAAAACACTCCCTGACCTTAAGGAGCTGGCATACTATTGAGGGAATGTAACATGTATTGAGAAAGGCAATATGGCATAGGACTGTGAACTTGTGAACTGTGGAGTGAGGATAAAACCTAGGGTGAAATATCACCTCATATCCTTATGTATTATGTAACTCTATGAGAAACATTTAACCCGTGTAACTCATTTCCTTCATCTATAACATAAGGATGAAGACTTTATGGTCCCTCAAATCTCTTTTAGCTGTAAAAAGATAAGCAAATGTAATGTAATTTGACGAGAGAGCATAACTCTGTTGATTAAGGAGGGAGGAAAGGGATAAGAATGTGAAAGAACTCAGTGAAATTATAGAATGAAGGAAGTAGAATGTCTGGTGGAGGGGAAAACTGTGGGAAACACACATTTAAGGGGTAAAAAGGAGGTAATGAAGTAATAAAGGAAAATGAGGAGTTATCAGATAGGGAAAGAACAAAGAGAGAGCAGTGTCAAGGAACTCAAGGGAGAAAATGTCTTGAATGAGAACTTGTCACTAGTATTTAATGTTGAACAACAGTCAAGAATAAGGAAGAGTGAAGAATAAACAATGGATTCAACAACCTACAGATAATTCGTAACCTTGGAGAGAGAACTTTCTGTCCAGTGATATCAGGAGCCTGAATGGCAAAAGTTGAGATGGGGTTGGTGTGGAATTGGAGGTAAAAGTATAGAGGATCTTTCTTAGGATTTTGGTGAAAAAAAAGGAAAGACAATGGATAATAATAGCTTTAGGGGGTGGCAGGTAGGAGATAGAGTATATGGTCAGAAAATTATCATCAATAATAAATGTCTTGGGGATCCAGAGACCCAGTTTAGTCCCTTTCTCCCCTCCTCCACTCCAGAGAGTCGAGTTTTTTTACTGGAAACTTGTTTGAGGCAAGCCCAAGGGAACAAAATAAATGGAGATAGATTATTTTGTCTAGTTCATTGAAGGACTGATTATACCACACCTAGACTTTGCCTTAAGCAACTTAAATGAGAGACTTTTGCAAACTTCCTACTTATGTCATTATACAGCTCATTTTAATTGGGACCACCCTCAAGTCATGTCAACCAATGGAATTGAACAATGTTAACCAATTAGTTTCGATTAGTATATAATGACCCACCTCTATCAAAACAGGATAAAAAGCCTTGACCAAGCAAGAGTTGCCCATCTTGGCTCATATGTGTTGCTCCTCTTTTGGCTCAGAATGTGGTCCCTTGGTGCTGGCTCTTTCTCTTAGGCCTTGAGACCATGTGCTGTCTCTCTGAGAGACAAATTGGGTCTGGGGCTATTCTTCTGCCTCTTCTAACTGCCATGGAGTCAAATTGTTACTGCTATATATGAAATTAATCAATAATAACTGCTTACTGCCAAAACAGATTCAATAGCCATTAATATATAAGTAATAAATGATTTAGAAAACACAGTTTAGTACAAATAATTTAACAAACACAATATATGCATAAGTATGTGTGTATATGTGTGTGTATATATATGTATATATATACATATATATAGAGAGAGAGACAGAGAGAATACATACACATGTGGGAGGAGAGAACAGAGGAGAAGAGAGGAGAGGAGAAAGATAGAGACATAGGCAGAGATAAAATTAGACAAAAAGATAGAGACAGAGTCAGAGAAAGAATGATGAATAGGGCAAACTTCTTGGAGAGATAAAAAAAGGGATGGTATCAAAGATTCAGAGAGAGTGATTGGGCTTTTCAAAGATTCTGATCACTTCTTATTCAGAGAAAGGAGTAAAGGAAGAGACTGCTGGTCAAGATGGAAAACAACAGTCACAGAATAGGAAAACAGTGGGAGTTCAATCTCATGGCTTCCATTTTCTCAATAATTAGGTGATAAAAATATTTTTTGTGTGTGTGTGGTATATATGCTAGAACTTTCAAATATGCATTTTAAATGAGTTACCTAGATATGTAAGGCATAGGGCAATCAGAGAAGTTTATATTTTGTCGAGCACATGTGAAGGTTCAGTTGAGTTTGAGTGGCAAGCAGCACTTATGAGCTTAGGCATAAAAACAGAAAAGGTGCATAATAGTGCAGAAGGTGGGAAAGGCAGAGATCCAGGGAAGAGAATTAGAAGAGCTTTAATGACTGCAGGGTGAGTTGGAAAGGGAGTCAAACATAGGGCACAGTACACTGTTTTACTGGTCAACCAAAGCTTGGTTTTTGTGGTTGTGGTTGAGGTTGTGGTTGTGGTTATTGTTGTTGTTTTTGCGGGGCAATGAGGGCCAAGTAACCTGCCCAAGGTCACACAGCCAGCAAGTGTCAAGTGTCCAAGGTCGGACCTTTATTCAGGGCCTCCTGAATCCAGGACTGGCACCTCATCCACCGTGCCACCTAGCTCCCCCTCAACCATAGATTGTTAAGAAAAGGAAAGAAGGCTGGAGCCCAGGTGAGGGACTCAGGAAGAAAAGGGATGGAGAGACTGGAAATTGCCATGTGAACAAAAAATAAATTATTCTGAAGGGGTGAAGCTAAGACACATATGGAAGCACATGATATTATGATTGGAGATTGGGATTTCAGCATTAAAAATCATGGAAGTCCAGATTAATTAAGTGAAATAAAATATAGTTAAAATTTAGCAATGACAATCCCTGTAGGTAGCTGAGTTATAATTAAGTTACATATTATGGGAGGTGAGGAATGGATAGAATGATAGGACAGTGTGTTTGAGACAATGTCAATTGATTACTCGATGCCTCCAGGTATGAACTGGGGAGTCGAGTGGAAGGGAAAGGCTACTGTCCAGGTACTGAACTTCATGCAAATGTATGGAGGGCATCCTGGATGCCCATACATAACAACAGCATGTATCTGGAACAACTGATACGGAAAAATGCAAAGAAATCTCCGAATAATGGGTACTGACTGATATAGTCAGATAATACAGGTGCTATTTGGGAGTAGGGTCTTTGCTCTCCCCCCTCCTGCTCGCATATGTTGGGGGAAATGAAGAAGAATGGAGGAACCAGACCTGAAGAGACTCAACAAGGATTCAGGATCTTCGAGTGGTATCCAGTTTTCCATAAGTACAGAATGATAGGGACAGAATGAAACAATTGCAGACAAAGATAACTTTGTTAAGAATCATGTGAAGTTATAAAGCACACAATGGAAGGGGGAAAAAAGAGTAAGGGAAAAATACCAGGTAGTACTGGGACTGCGAAAGATGGAGAGATCAGAAGAGCAAAGAAGTTTTCGTCTTTTTGTCGTTTTTGTCTGAATCATTGGGATATTACAAGGTGAAATTTGAGAAGCTAAAGTACAAACTAGTTAGGCCCCAACCTTTCAAAACCCTGTGATGATAGTTGAAATGGGTGCTGGGATCACTCTCCTAACACCTAGAAGATGGGGAGAGAACAGTAGGTATTAAGTTCTGGCAAGGCATCTCTATGCTTGATTCTGGGTTTCACTGGTTTGTGGCACTAGTTCTTATAGGCCAAGTGAAAGGATGCAGGAGGCCCAGAAAATATAAATCTTGTCATCATGTATTTGGCTTTGGGTCAGATTAGATGCCAAGCTTCTGTGTTTTTTATTGTCCAGTCACATATCTAAATCCTGTTGTAATGGCACTTGATCATTGCATGTGGTTCCAATCTTTCTGGGTTGTGAGCGCCAAAATTTGATATATGGAGCATTATTTGGGTGACTCGCCTTAATATTGGGGTACTGGAAATATGAGGGACCTTTTAGGTTCTCCCTCTGCTCTGAACTGTCCTTTTTAGATATTTCTCCCAGGCCAATAAGAAAAGAGCCTCTATGCTTTAGTTCACCAAAGGATCAGATTTTTGTTACTTGGGAATTAAACAACAAAGGTGAAACTAATAAAAATCAAAGATAAGGAAATAGAAAAATAGAAGTACAGATAAATATTCTTAATTCTAAGCTTAACTTATTCACTGCCCAGACCATTACAAATTAAGCTAGTTCAAAGGAATTTAGGGTTTTCTGTAATTAGCTCACCAAACCCAAAAGTCTACAGTTGTTCACACCACCAGAATAGCTAACACACCATTGCAAGGGGAGTCGCCAGACAGAGAGCAAACACGTCATCAGCGCAAGGGCCAAGCCCAAAAGGACCGAGTTCCAGAAGATGCCTAGCATTCTGGAAGCAGCCTTCCTCCCTTCAGGGAACATTTAATCTCCCCTCCCCCAAAAGGGGAGGTCCTTCAAAAGCTGCCTATGGAGAGTTCTCCTTCTGACCTCAGTAGCATCTGAAACCTCAGGGTGGGCCAGGTGTGGCCCCTCCCAAGTGATACAGCTAAAACTGCCCTATTAATCTTTACCACAAATAATTTTTACCACAGGGTCTAAAATATCTGATTTCAGGCCAGACTGACAGCATGAGATCTTTGATTGAGGCTCAGGCTATCTACCTCTGGGAATGGTGTGCAGGATATGGTCATGGCAATCCTAGGCTTTATCCTGAGTCTCCCTTTATTTCCATTTGCGGGTGTGGTATCAGAACTAACTATGGTGTTTATCTAGGATCTTTCTCTTGCCAGTTCCAGCAGTCTTGTCAAAGAACTGACTCCAGGAATCCAGTTCTCCATTTGAATATTTCCACTGACAGGAAGTGCATTATCTCCCAAGGCAGCCCATACTATTGCTAGTTCAATTTTTCCAGAAGTGATTTCTTATATTGAACCCAAACCTGCCTCTCTGGAAATCATGTGACTCTGTTCTGTCCTCAGTCCAGATGGAGTAATTCCTCATCCTCTTCCATAATCCTTCAAGTATTGAAAGGCAATAATCATTACAGAGGCAATAGAATAAATTGAAAAGAGCATTGGATATAGAGCTGTGGGATACATATTCAAATCCTGGTTCTTCCTTTTATTACTGTTAGTAGGACCTCAGGCAAGTCAACCAACTACACTTGGCCCCAGTTTCCAATTAGATGGATCGATAGAGTTAGATAGATAGGTATAGAGATAGATAAGTAGAGAAATATAGAAAGATAGGTAGATAGGTAGGTAGGGAAAGAGAGAGAGGGAGAGGGGAGAAGGAGAGGGAGAGGGAGAGAGAAGAGAGAGAATATATCAAAAGTAATCTATACTGGTCTCCATCCTAAATGCTAAGGATACAAATACAAGCAATCAAAGACATGTCCTGCCTTCAGTGAGATTATACTTTAATAGGGAAGACACTAGATAGACAGCTAACAAGCATTTATTAAGCACCTAATATGTACTAGGAATTCTAATAAGTTCTAGGCATACAAAGAAAGATAAATAGCAATACCTGATGGAAAGAAACTTAGAGTAAGAGATGGATGCACAATGTCATGGCCTAAAATATCTGAGAATTACTGTGGAGGACTGGAACCCCTGGCAAGATAAGGCCAAAGCTATAAAACATAGATGGCCATTTGACTAGATGACCTCAAAGGTCCATCCAGCTCTATATCCATTAGCCTTGGTCCTCCTAAGTCTTATGTTTTCTAGGTTAGACATATGAAGTTTCTTCAACTCATTGTCATATTGCAAGAACTTGATGCCCTTTGCCATCCTGGCTACTACGCTCTGGAAATTCTATGGTTTATTAATATCCATCCTAAAATTGGACATCTAAAACCAAAGAAATTACTATTCCTGGTGTGAGGTGATCAGCTCTGAGTACCATTCCTTTTTCTCTTCAGTCTCAGAGAACCTTAGCATCCTTGGATGCCATATTACACTAGCAATTCAACAATTTAACAAGCATTTATTAAAAACATATTATACATAATTGAATTAAGATTGAATTTTGAGTTGGCTTGCTCAAACTCCTATATATTTTATGTATAAAATATTATGTAAGCACAAAGCCTCCCATCTTGTACATGCTATATATATGTGTGTGTGTGTGTTTGTGTGCGTGTATACATAATATAATACATACACACATGCATATGTATATACACACACATAATATATACATATACATATATATATATATATATATATATATATATTTCAAGTATAAAACATTATACTTGGCTTTCTTGAATGTCATCTTATTCAATCTGGCCCAATGTTCTGGAAGCCGATTTTTTTTTTCCTTCAGATCCTTACTCTCAAATTCAAGATGCACAAATTTAGAGAATCCAGTCCAAATGTTCACATGGATTACTTGCTCATGACCTGTGGTAGAGCCTTCTGAGTTCATGGTCTAATTATCCACACTCAGACACACTTACATAACTCAAACATAGTGATATTCTTTTGGTCATCTTTGAGAACAAAGGACAACAACCATCAACCAAGGTATATGCACTTTCACATCTGATAAGCATGCCACTTCTGACCTTATCTAAACTATTGATGAGGGGCAGCTAGATGGCCCAGTGGATAGAACACCATCCCTGGATTCAGTGGGACCTGAGTTCAAATCAGGCTTCAGACACTTGACACTGACTAGCTGTGTGACCCTGGGCAAGTCACTTAAGCCTCATTGCCCAACAAAAAACAAACGAACAAACAAAAATAAATAAACTATTGATGAAATTTTAAAACAAATGATGAACAACAAAACAAAAAAACACAAAGGGGAAATCATAGTTCCTTGAGGCATTTTATGGGAAACCAATTTCCTATTTGACCTAGAACCATTAACATATTTTGGGAGGATGGAAATTATTTGACTTTCTTATTGGAAAATAATTTTTATTACAAAAGATACATCATGTTTTAAAGGGGTTTGGCCCTTTGAGTGGGAAAACTTCAACAACACCACCCTGGCCACTAAGAATATGAGTCTGAGTCAGCCTGAGCTGAGGAGAGTGATAATAGTTACTTTTCCAGACGACAGAGCAGAGAAAGTAGTTCAAAGACAACTAGGATCATTACCAAAGCTACTTATGGTGTGCTCTCATGAAAGTTTAGAGTCACTCTTGTTAACCAAATAATCCAGTAACTTCCACAATATACATCCCCAAATGAATTGTCAAGACATGTTTCAGGACACCCACCTGGCAGTCCTGGTTTTGTCTCTTTGGGTATCCAATGTTTTTTCCATCAATCCTATAATGTGGCACTGCTGTACCTGTGAGCTTAGCCCTGATAATCTATTGGCCTATTAAGTGATGAAGGCAGTGAGCAATGCTCAGGCTCTACTCTTCCATAAAAATTGATCTGTTGTAACTTGAATACAACTTGAGCTTTCTATAGACTAATAGACCTTTTTAACTTTGAAGGTACAATGCAGTGTAAGGAAGGGGGCAAGAAGAGAGACCATGACTGAGGAGGTCGTTTGACTACAAGCCTTATCACTCAACTCTATGACCTTGGGCAACTAATTTCCATTCTCTGGGACTCAGCCTTTTCATCAGAAACATGGGAGGCTTGAACTAAATAGGTAATTATTCAATGAACATTTTCGTATGTACCAGGTGCTATCAGTGAGCAAGGATCTTTCTAGTTCCCCCACATATCAGCTTTATGAATTTGGCCAAGTTACAAGCCTCCTTTCTATGCTTCAGTTAATCTAGAGTTTCCCACAGAGTAAGTCCTTAGGAAGGAAAAAGAATCCTTCATCTAAACATCTATTCATTCAGTCTCCTCAATTTGACTGACATTCTTCTTAAGTGGCTGTTGGGGAGAAGTGGGAAAGAAAAAGATGGTGGATTTTATGTCTGAGCACCTGACTGTTGACTTCAGGCTCTGACCCTTTCTGGAGTAGCCTATTATAGTAGTGTTTGGTCTGTGTGATCTTGGGAAGTCATTTCTTCTTTAACTTTGTTTCCTCTTGCCTATGCACCAAGTAGGGTAGGTGGCTGTACTGTTGCCAGCTTATAGTCCTATTGATCACAGAGTTCTCCAAGGAGATTGTTGTGAGGGTGGGGGCAGGAAATAATAGTCATTAAGCACAGAGCGATTCATGTATTTCTTCACGTCATTTGCTGTTGAAGGTGCTCATAGTAAACAGTGACTCTGTTCCTGTGGAGACATAATAGCATTTGTTCCAATGGGAAATGGGAGAGGAAGAGAGAGGGAGAGAGAGGGAGAGAGAGGGAGAAAGGAAAATAAAGAGAGAGACAGAGAGAGAGAATGTGAGTAAATTGAAACCTACTTCAATTGCTGCTTGGGTGGGGGGGAGGGGCTGGTCCTGTGGCATCTGGTAATGATTTTTGACCATGAAGCTACAACCAGAAAGGGCACCCTGGATTTCTATAAGGCTCTTAACAAGCTCTGAGTTTGCCACTTGCTCTTAGCTTTAGTTTTACTTGAAGCTCAACTGCTCAGGAACAGATAATGATCTCTATCATCCCTTGACTCAGGCCTCAACACAGGTGGTATTGCTTGAATTTAGAAAAGAACAAAAACAACAACTTTGAGCCCATAACTTGTTATTGTGTTACTTTTTAAAGAAGATTTATTTGGAGATTGCATGTAAATGCTGTGCCCATCCTAGGTCAATAGGTAATAATTCTACTGCTTTTATGTCTTTAATCGATTAAATATTTTATCAATTAAATATTGAGGATGCATCAACCAAATGATTCTTAGAACAAAGGGAGGGAATTGGCTCAACAGGTGGAGACAATGAGCCAGGTGTCTGTATTGACGGAATCAAGGAAGCATCAGTCATCACTCAAAGAGCAGGCAAAGAGCAGACCAGGAAAGCAACTGCAAAGAGGTGGAGTGAAGGGGAGATGAGCAACCAGGGTGCTGAACTCATGCTCACAATGCTTCTAGTGAAAGGTGGGTCATTACATTATATATAATAAGAGGGAGGTAGAGGGAGCCTCCTTTTCAGCATCAAATCTGTGATCTTATTCTCAAGGATTTGTGCTAGGCATGTGTAATAGAAATATAAATTAGACACAATTCTGACCTCTACAGGATATAATGTATCATAATACCTAGGTAGCTAGGTGATACAGTAGATAGAGAACTAGACAGGTGTGTAATTTAAAATTCTAAATGTGTGTTCTAATCTGACCCCCCCTCCAGTTTTGGGGGAAAACTGACTAAAATCACTGATAAACGAGTTTAGAATTTTTTAAGGGTTTATTGAAAGATAGTAAAAGAAAGAGAAAGATTAAGAAGAGATTTCTTATAACCTGGCAATCCTAGCCTTCCTAAACTCCCACTTCCGAAGTTCCCTGCCACCATGCCAATGTCTCACAGCCAAAGAGTAAACACAGTCTTACCAGCATCTCCTTCCTCCTTCATGTCCTCCTCCCAGAAATGGGAGGGTCCTCCAGTTGATTGGATGGTAGCCTTAATAGACAGTACCCACGAACAAACATCACTTCCTGACGCAAAGGACCTTGACCGCGTGGCTTGCCCTCAGAGGTCTTCTCCTCATGGTAGAGCTTTTCTACAGTAAGTCTCCAACAGGTGGCATCATTCCAATCATTACACATGGAATCAGGAATGCTGGGCTATTTAGTCATTTTCAGTCATGTCTTTTTCTGTGACTCCAATTAGCATCACATTTCTTGGCAAAGAGATGGGAGTGTTTTGCCATTTCCTTCTCCAGCTTGTTTTATATAAGGAAATTGAGGAAAACAAGGTCACCTAGTAGCTTTTGTAGGAACTAATTTTTAATTGGGGAGTGTTAGCTGTGTGGCTCGCCTCAATATTGGGGTAAGGAAAGAGACTGACAGCCTCCCTCAAAAACAGAACAGGATTTATTAACAAGAATGAACTTAAAAACACAAGCAAGATCAGAATTAAGGGAAAGGAAATAAAATGGGGGAAGGGATATGATACAACCTGAATAACACCACTGCCCAGGAATCAGCTGAGAACACATGGCTGCGTCCTGTCGCCTTCCAGCTTCAAGCTAGAATAGAGAATCTCCTCCGTTCTTCTTCCCAGCAGACCCCGGGCTGACCACACATAGCCCCAAGCCAATTGGCTAGCAGCCCTGACAGTCACATGACTGCCCTCACTGGGCTTCCAGTCATTATAATTTTGCCAGGCCCATGTAGGTGCGTGTGAATGGTGATGACATGAGGTGCCAGAACCATGTCAACAGCTACAACCAGTGGGTGGAGCACCGTGTCATTTGAGGAGGCACTGACCTGAGCCCCAGGCCAGTGTCCAAGTCTGTATGTGTGTTTTTTTTTAATTCTGGCCAAAAGATGGGGTCATAAAAACCTCAAATAACATTTTTTTTTGGTGAGGCAATTGGGGTTAAGTGACTTGCCTAGGGTCACACAGCTAGTAATTGTTAAGTGTCTGAGACTGGATTTGAACTCAGGTCCTCCTGAATCCAGGGCTGGTGCCCTATCCACTGCACCACCTAGCTGCCCCCCCAATTAATTCTTTAAACTATCCAAAGACAGATTTGAACTCAGGTCTTCCAGATTCTAGGGCTGCTCCTTTATACATTTCACTACCTAGCTTCCTGGGAATCACCTGAGCTTAAATCCTTTCTCGGATACTAGTTGTATGATCCTAATCAATTTACATACCCTCTCCCTCTATTTGTCTGTTTCCTCATATGTGTAAAACCAAAGTAAATAAAATATTATATATATATGTGTGTGTGTGTGTGTGTGTGTATGCATGCATGCATATATGTATAGTGCATATTATGTCTACTCTATATACATATGTATGTGTATGTGTATATATATATATATATATATATATATATATATATATATATATATATATATATATATATATATATATATATATATATATATATATATATATATACAGAAAGAGAGACAGAGAGAGAGAGACTCAAAGAAAGGGAAGCACTAGAGTTAAGGATGATCATTAAACATTTATTGAAGAAGGTGGAGCTTTAGCTGAAACCTGAAGCCAGAGAAACAAGAAAGTAGGATTAAGGAGGTAGAACCTTCCATGAATGGAGAGATAGCAGGTGAAAATAGGTAGAGTTGGGGGCAGCTAGGTGGCACAGTGGATAAACACCATCCCTGGATTCAGGAGGACCTGAGTTCAAATCCAGTCTCAGACACTTGACATGTACTAGTTGTGTGACCCTGAGCAAGTCACTTAACCCTCATTGCCCTATCACCCCCCCCAGGAAAAGAAAGAAAATAGGTAGAGTCAGGAGATAAAGTCACTTGAACTAGCAACATCAAGGAAACGAATTATCATAGAACTGGTGTGAGGTATGGTATAAGATGAGAGAAGACTGAAAAGGGAGGAGAAGGGATGGAGCCAGTAATGAAATCCAAGGCCTTAATTGCTTATATACAAATGCCCAAATTAAACAACAGACAAGAACTAGATGTCCTAATGAAAGAGGGAAAATTTAATCTCATAGCTATAACTGAGACTTGATGGGATGAAATTCATGGCTAATCTATTTTTGTAACCTTGGATGGGTAAAGCTTCAAAAGAAATAAGATTGAATAAATGGAAAGGATATGATGAGGTATTTATGTATATGAGAAGTCCAGGAATTAGATAGGAGAAGCATTTCAGAGAATATTTAAGTTAAGGTCAATGGAGAGAGCAACAAGAGTGATCATATCATTGGAATATGGTACAGACCTCCATAGTACTTGAATATCACTCTCCACTGGATACCACAGTAACTTCATATGCCTTCTCATAAGATTGATAGCTACACATCTTTAACTTACAATTTCTATATTAGCTTGGTGATTCTGTCTTTGATGAAGAATAGCAGGAATCCAGCCGATCTGGGACCACATCATGTATTATGTGTGAAAGCTGACACTGAGGTAATAGCGATTGGTCAAGGCCACACCTTTCACTCTTATGCCTTTAGAACTGACAACAGAGTTAATTTCTTGGTGGTCTTTTCCCACAGTCATGGCACAAATGAGGATGAACTGCTGCATTGATATAGTTTATGAACCCCATTTTATAGTTGTGGACTAGCATAATACTCTGGTGTATTTGTAGAGGAATGTCAGTGACAGAGTCTGATTGGAAATAATAATGATACCTAGCATTGTTAGGATAGAAGGCTTTGACAAACTATCAGCAAGCATTATTTGTTTTCTCAGAGGTTTTTAATTTTTTTCTTTTGGTGGGGAAATGAGGGTTAAGTGACTTGCCCAGGGTCACACAGCTAGTAAGTGTCAAGTGTCTGAGGCCAGATTTAAACTCAGGTCCTCCTGAATCCAGGGTTAGTCCTTTATCCATTGTGCCACCTACCTGCCGTTGAACATTATTTGTAATAGGGAAAGCTTCTCAATAAAATCAGGGGTGAAGTAAAAATTCCCATTATCACTATTATTATTCAATAGAGCTAGAAATGCTAGCTATAAAAATAAAAGAAGTAAAAGAAATTTAAAGAATTATAATAAGAGATGGGGAAACATGAGATGGGGATCTACAGATCATGTGATGATATACTTTGAGAAACCTAGAGAATCAACTAAAAAAAAAAAACTAGTTGCATTAATTAGCAACCCTAACAAACTTGCAGGGTACAGAATCAACCCAAATCATCATCATCTCTATATATTACCAACAAAGTCTAGCAACCAAGAATGGAAAGAAATACAATTTAAAATAATAATAGACAATATAAAGTCCTTGGGAGTCTACTAGCCAATACAAACCCAGGAACTCTATGAACATAATTGCAAAGTATTTTTTCACACAAAGTAACATCTAAATGATTGGAAAATCTTAATTGTTCAGAGGCCAAATGAATATAATAAAAAATGACATTTCTACCTAAATTAACTTATTTATTCAGAATCATACCAAACTACAAAAAATATTTTATAAATCTAGAAACTTAATTTTAAAAATCATCTGGAAGAACAAAAGCTGAAGAAAATTGGAGGAAATCTATGGGGAAAAATGTCAAGGAAGGTGGCCTAATTCCTCAAACTGTATTATAAATCAGTAATTTTCAAAACAATCTGGTACTGGCTAAGAAAAAAAGTGGTAGATCAGTAGAACATATTAGGTACACAATGCATTTTAATAAATGGCCACAGGAATCTAGTGTTTGATAAACCAAAAGATTCAAGATTTTTGGACAAAAACTTATTATTTGAAAAAGAAAAGCTGAGAAAAGTAGAAAAATAGTGTGGCTGAAACTAGGTTTAGACCAACATAATATACCAAAATAAGGTTCATGATTTAGACATAAAGGGTAATACCAAAAGCATATTAGAAAGCATAAAATTATTTAACAATAAGATCTATGGATAAGGAAAGAATGTGGGACCAAACAAGATATAGGGAGCATTAAAAATGTAAAATGGATCATTTTGATTGTATAATTTTTTTGGTGAGGCAATTGGGGTTAAGTGACTTGCCCAGGGTCACCCAGCTAGTAAGTGTCAAGTGTCTGAGGCTGGATTTGAACTCAGGTCTTCCTGAATCCAGGGCTGGTGCTCTATCCACTGTGCCACCTAGCTGCCCCATATATATATTTTTTTTTTCAAAGATTTTGAACAAGCAAAACCAATGCAACCAATATCAGAAGGAAGATAGAAAACTGGAAAAAACAACAACAACAAGTATTTCTGAAAAAGGTTTATTTCTCAAATATATAGTGAACTGAGTCAAATTTAAGAGAATAAAAGCCTTTCTGCAATTGATAATTGCTCAAAGGATATGAATAGGCAGTTTTCAGATAAAGAAACCCAAACTATCCATAGGTATATGAAAAGAAATGCTCTAAATCACTATTCATTAAAAAATGTAAATTAAAACAACTCTGAGGTACCACCTCAACCTATTAGATTGGCTTATATGACAAAAAAGCAAAATTATAAAAGTTGGAGGTGGGGGGGGGGATGTGGGAAAACTGATTCACTAATGCACTGTTGGTGGAGTTGTGAACTGATCCAACCATTCTGGAGAGCTATCTGGAATGACACCCAAAAAGCTATAATACTGTGAATAAATGCCCTTTGATCAAAAAATACAACTGCTAGTACTGTAACCTAAAGAGATAAAAAAGTGTGTGTGGGGGGGAGAGGAGCTATTTGTGGAAAAAAAATAGTCATAGCAGCTCTTTTTGTGGTAGCTAAGAATTGGAAATTGAGGGGGTGCCTATCATTTGGGGAATGGTTGAACAAGTTGTGTTATATAATTGTAATGGAATCTTACTGTGCTATGAAAAATGACAAGGAGGAAGATTACACAAAACCCTGGAAAAATTTATATGACCTGAAACAAAATGAAGTAAGCAGAACCAAGAGAACATTGCACACAGTAGCAAGTATGATGAAGAATTGTGAATGATTTGGCTATTCTGAGCAATACAATAATCCAAGAACAATCTCAAAAGACTCATGATGAAAAATCCTCTCTCTCTCAAGAGAAAGAGCTGATGTTGTCTAAATATGGATTGAAGCATTCTTCCTTCCTTCCTTCCTTCCTTCCTTCCTTCCTTCCTTCCTTCCTTCCTTCCTTCCTTCCTTCCTTCCTTTCTCTCTCTCTCTTTCAAGTATTCTTCCACAAAATGACTAATGCAGAAATGTTTTACACAATTCCACATTTAAAACCTGTATCAGATTGCTTATCATCTCAGGGGTGGAGAGGGAAGGAAAAAAAAATTGAATTTGCAACTCAAAACTTAAAAAAAAATGAATGTTAAAATTGCTTTTACATGTAATTGGGGGAAATAAAGTATTATTTAAAGAAATTTTATATAAATGATAGTTTTAGAAATGGGTACACTTAAGTAACATAGAATGATTTTACTTGGTTAGAGGAATAGCAAAAGAGATAGAAATAACACCACCAAAAGCTACTTTATAATTTATTGTCACTATTATCACTATATTCATCACTCACAAAATTAGGGCTTGGATTTGATGACCTCCAAAGTCCTCGCCCCTTTAAATCTGTAAGCCATACTCTGTGTATTTATATCTACCCATCTGAGGATATCAGATTTGTTGATCACTATGTAACATGGTTTGAAGCAGTTAGGTGGTATAGTGGCTAGCTTGAGAAAGGAAGATTTCTTCCTGAATGCAAATCTGGCTTCAGAAACTTATTATCTGTGTGACCCGGGCCAATTTACTTAACCCTGTTTGCATCAGTTTCCTCATCTTTAAAGTGACCTAAAGAAGGAAATGGCAAACCATTCTAGTATCTTTGCCAAGAAAACCCCACAAGAGGTATTGAAGAGTTAGACATGGCTGAAAAACAACTCAACAACAGAGCATGGTTGACTGGCCACACTAAATGAATATCAGGCCTCTTACATTTCTCTCCACCATCCCATTCAGAGTTGTTTTGTTGTTGTTGTTGTTGTTGTTGTTTTTTGTTTTTGTTTTTTGGGATTTTTTTGGTTTTTTTTGTTTTTTAGTGAGGCAATTGGGGTTAAGTGACTTGCCCAGGGTCACACAGCTAGTAAGTGTGCGTTAAGTGTCTGAGGCCTGATTTGAACTCAAGTACTCCTGACTCCAGGGCTGGTGCTATCCACTGTGCTACCTAGCTGTCCCTCAGGGTTCTTAACTACATTGAGAAGGCTTGGACATCCTTTTGTTTTACCATAAACTCAAGTTCCCACTAACTTTGTTTTTCCTATTTTTAGGGCTCAATAATTCGCACCCTATTTCCATTTAACCATTGAAATTAGATTAACATTTATAAAGGAATATTTATTTCAAAGATATAGTAAGAACAACTCTTTCTTCTGCTATTTTGGGGACATAATCCTTTTTAATATTACCTCAGTCTCTAGAGGTGGGGTGATTAGGCCTATAACTCTCCTTACTCCCCACATAGCACTTATCCTATAAGTTCAAATCCTGTCAACATTATCATTTACTTTTGCTAGGCTGAAGTCAATAATGTGGATCTTCCAGGTGTCAATGCCAGGTTGGGTGTAACACCTGGTATGGATTCTTTGATTTAGCCCTAAATGGAAACTTTACTTCATATACTTAGAACAACAACTGCAAACAACCACAACAAAAAATTCCTATGACTCAGGTCCATTTCTTAGAGGACATATAACCTTGGTGGGGAAGGGAAGGAGAAGAAGGAGGCTCTGTATTATCACATGTTCTCACTAGCCATGAGGGAGTCACCTCTGCCCATTAGACAGAATGCAGCAAAAATCCCAACAGGAGCCCAATTGGGCCATTTAACTCTAGCAGCCAATACTGCTCCCCACCACATGGTAGGCTAATATAGAATGGACATACATGCCCCAGTCATAAGAATTGTTCTGGCAGAATTTCCTAGTATCTACTATGTGGATGACACACCATCTGAGGAAGCTAATGATGCTTACATATGTGCCCAAGGCCCATTGCAATTACTTTCTTGAATTTTGTTTCCTGCAGACCTCTTTGTGTCTGTCTCTCTTGATATTCCCCTAACTTCATGTAAAAAAATATATGGCATTTAAGTGTGTACCCATTTCTCAATGATCTGTTGTCAAAAAAACCTTCTGGATTTTAATCAAAATGAGGGATGGGAGTATTCTCTTTTCTAACAAGTGCCTCCTCTACTAAGTAACATCTCAAGTGAAAATTCTGACTGAATCCAGAATCTGGAAAGTAGGGATGGTCTACAAATTTGTGGCTAATGAAACACAGGTGTGAAAAAAAGTGACCTGAAGCATGGCTAATGCCATTCAAAATATCTTGCTATTACTAGCAGTGACCATGGGACAATGAAAACAAGGCCAGACAGTGTCTGAGCAAGAGCAGCCCAGATCAACATCTAGCAGAGACTTCTCATTCCACAAGACATGATGAACAGGCCTGGCATCATTTGATAGTGGGATGACATCACCAGAAGATATTGGTGGTCCAGCAGAATTAGAGGCATGAGTTACTCAACTACACAAGTATGCTAAGTATACTACTGGTGGTAAATGTAAGGGGGGTATATGTATGCCCTAGGTTTACAGGGGAAACTGTGTTGTTGCTTCTTTCCTTACAAATATCAGAACCAAGAAGATTTCTGTCCACATATCACCTCTGAGAGTGGAAGCAAAGTGGTTCAGTGGCTAGAGTGAAAGGACTGAAATCAGGAAGACTCATCTTCCTCATTTCAAACCTGGTGTCAGACACTTACCAGCTGTGTGACCCTAGGCAAGTCATTTAACCCTGTTTGACTCAGTTCCTCTTCTATAAAAGGAGCCAGAGGAAAAAAATAGCAAACCACTCCAATATCTTTGCCAAGAAAACCCCAAATGGGGTCATGAAGAGTCAGACACAACTGAAACAACTGAATAACAACATCAATGACCTCTGACACATATTTAACCAGAGTTTGCTCAGTCATGTAACCTAATTAAATCATGTAACCTCTCAGTGAGCCAGGCACTACTCTAAGCCTACAAATTGCAGTGTGTGGCAATCTATATTGGTAGAGAGAGTTTCTTAATCCAGAATTTCCCTATGCCAATGGAATTACATGTTGATTATCCATATTTCTGATTTACTGGGCTTTTTCATTAAATTAGTTTTGAAATGTATTTATGACCTTATGATACCTATCCAGTGCTCTCTGTCTGTCTCTATGTCTCTCTGTCTCTCTCTGTCTCTCTCTGTCTCTTTCTCTCTCTTGCAATTTCTACCTTCCTTTTCTTTGCAATATAAAGCCTTTTTATTAGATTGTCATGAGTATGACTGAATATATTATTAAAAGCCCTCATTCAGCATATTTCATCTCTGTACAGGACCTTGTCATTCTCATATTTTAAGCCATGGTTGAGAAATCTGAAACCTTTTCTTATGAGCTATCTCCTGAGATTGCAGGTTACTTTCTTAATTCTACTTTCTCTACTGTATCCCTTGTCTTCAAAGAATAGTACCAATGAAAGTACTACCTGCATCTCTAAGGTTTTGATTTTATTGTCCAAGAATTCATTTTTTTTTTTACCAGTGCTTTGTACCTTTCTTCTGACAGTATTATGAGGCATGATATAGTTGTGGTGAGAGATTTCTCTCTCTGATCAAAGCAAAGTATCTAATAACTTGACTTGCCTTAATGGTAATTTCATTCTTCAAAATATGGAAGAACCAATAATAGGAAATTTGATAGTGGCTTTGATATTTAATTAAAGAAAAGAAATAGCTTCTGATGAGGAAAAGATTGAACCTTAGGGAAAAGAAACCACTTTCTCTTGGAGTTAGGTATTGAAGAGAGGAATACCAAACATAGATTGGTATGCACTCTGAAGTTTGGAAGACTCGATTTCAAAGTTTGCATTTACAAATACAAATGTGGCACTCTATGTCACTGCACATTTCAACCTGCTCTTTAAGAAGTAAAATCTTCATCCATAGGGTCAAAGGACTATGTATTTATAAATAAGCACATTTATACAGGGTGTGCCAAAGGTCACAATATTAAAAAAAACTCTTTTGAAAATTATTTTTTCTTTATTTTTTGCCATTTACAAGACCTGATTTTTCACATTTAATTCAAATTCATTTCCTATATATAATGTATATAATGTTATGGTATTATAAATTTAAAACCAAAAATAAAGGAGTTATTAAATATTGAAACTCCTTGACATTTGGCCCATCCTGTAGAGCACTTACTCAAATTCCTTTTATAGATGAAGATATTGCAGACCAAATGGATTTCACAACTCATCCCAGCTCACAAAGACATTTAAATACCAGAAGGGGAGAATGAGTAAAGGTTTCCTTTATCTAGATCCAAAATTTATTCCTTTATATCAGGCTTTGTCACACCATTTCTTAGTGGTTTTCCTGTAGGTGGAAAATTACTTCTGGTGGTCTTTCCTTCCCTTCCTTTCCTTGTACTTTTATTTCTTTCCATTCGTTTCTCTCCCTCCCTCCTTCCTTCCTCCTTCCTCCCTCTCTCTTTCCTCCCACCCTCACTCCCTTCCTTCCTTCCTTCCTTCCTTCCTTCCTTCCTTCCTTCCTTCCTTCCTTCCTTCCTTCCTTCCTTCCTTCCTTCCTTCCTTCCTTCCTTCCCCTTTTTTTCTATCTTACTGGTGTTGGAAGTGCAGTATCTATTCATAGGTCTGGTCCTATTGTTAATAATCAAGGAAGCTTTGACATGCTCTGTTTTACAATCTGGCCTTTTTCACCCCTTCTCAAGTTTTCTGATGATTTCTATGCTCCTGGGGCCTCACCATGCTGGTGTAGGGCTGTGTACAGACAACTGATGGGATTTAATTGTACTGAAGCTCAAAACTTCTAAACTCAAGTGATCCATCAGTGTTGGCCTCCCTAATTGCAAAGATATGGAATATACACCATGCTAGGTAGGTAGGTAGGTAGGTAGGTGGGTGCGTGGGTGGATAGGATGACACCTCCTTTTCTACCTTTCTAGAATATTTTCAGCTGGTTAGTACCATTAAAGTCACTCTAAATACCTTCTGTTGGCTTCCATATTGCCTTATTTACCTGGCTATAACTATGACCTCCTCCTCTCCATCTTCTTCATTTTCTTCCTCCACTTGCACCCTCTTTTTCTTCTTCTTCCTTTCCTTTTAGATGTGTAACTTCTTTTCTTTCTTGTTTATCTTCTCCATCTTTCCTTTACTCAATTTCTCCACAAGTCCTCTGGTATTCCTCTGCCATAAATTCAATTTTGAACTTTTACCCTTCTAAACCATTGCATATTTCCTCCACAATATCTTCACCTTCTCTGTTCTTCAATGTCCTATGGACCCTTCTCTTCCCAAAGTAGGAAATAGCATTTGCATTTCTAATAAGTATTATTTGCCAAATGGAAATTCAAATCCCTTCTCTCCTTACCTTCCTGAGCTTCTATGAGAATTGAGTTTTCTAATACATTGAAAGTAAACTTCATAATCATATGGTTACACAGAAAATTAATAGCTATTATTCTAATTATTATACCTTTTTTAAACTTCTTCCTGATAATCAGGGATTCTCCTTACTCCTACTCCTCCTTATCCTCCTGTACCACCTATAATTCCTTCCCTTCCTCTGCCCAATATAATATGCATTCCTTTGCAGCAGGGGCATTTCCCCTGCATCTTTGTATCTCTGTTGCTGTGCTAGTTTCTCTCTGGAAGATGCTTCAGTCTCCTATCTTTGGCATTCAAAGTTCTTCATAATCAAACACAACCACCCCTCTTTCCCTGCAACCTTTCCAGTCTTCTTACATCCTCCACCCTCCAATATTCTTTGGTACAATGATATTTACTTCATTACTATTCTTTGAACACAACTTTTCAGATAATTTGTTTTTATTGTTTCCCTTGGGAAGAAAAATATTGGGGGTGAGGGAAGGTTAGATACAATTTTTCCTCTCTCTTCCTCCCCAGGACCACATGCATGTTCTTTCAAGGCCATAGTCTGGAGTGTAAATCATCTCCTCAGATCAGAGAAGTTCCTTCCAAGTGGACAGGTAAAATCCTTCACTTGGTAAACCTGGGACATTTCTATGCCTTGGGCTTAGTAAAGGATGTTCATGGGAGCTGAAGACTGATACTAAACAGCTGGAATATAATCTTGCTACTTCTTTGATATTTTTATTTGCAGCAATTTCTCTTGTCATTGCAAAATTGCTTACTGACATCAAGAATTTGAAGAGCTTGTTATATGGCCTCTTGGAAGTACAACAAATAGAGCACTGGACTTGGAGTAAAGAGAACCTTAGTTCAAATCCCATCTCTGACACTTATTAGCGGTGTGACCCTGAGAAAATCACTTAACTGCCATCTGTCTCAGTTTACACATCTGTAAAATGTGAATAATAATAGTATCAACATCATAAAAATGTTATGAGGATTGAATAAGATATTTATAAGGCACTTTGTGAATCTTAAAGAAGTATAAAAATACTAGCTGCTGTTGTGAATAGTGCTTAGAGCACAGAACCACAAATACTTTAATTACACAAACTCATTCTGCACTAAATATTGGCAAAGCATTGTATGAGGTGCTAAAGACAAAATGGTAAACAATCCCTGTCCTCAAAGTGCTTGGACTCTACTGATTGTAAAATGGGGAAAAGTTGCCATTGGACAAATTTCTGATCAAAATGACAATTAACTTTCCTATGATGAGAAATTCCACAAAGTGGTTATCTTTTTAGTTTTCAGAAGAAGAAATAAATATTATTAATTCATATGAACAATGTTTGAAATCACTGCTGATTAGAGAGATACAAATGAAAATAACTAAGATATAATTTTATACTTATTAGATTTGCTAACAAGACAGAAAAGGAAAATGGCAGATGTTGTATGGGATGTGGGAAATTTGTGACATTAATGCACTGTTGGAGGACTTGTGAACTGGTCCATCCATTCTGAAAAACAAAAACAAAAACAATTTGTAACTATATCCCAAGGCTCACCAAACTGTACATACCCTTTGACCCAGTGATACCATTATTGGATCTCTATCCGAAAGAGATAAAAAAGAGAAAAAAAGACTTATTCATATAAAAATATTTAAAACAGTTCTTTTTGTGCTGACAAAGAACTGGATATTGAAGAGATGTCCATTCATTGGGGAATGGCTGAACACGATGCTACATATAGTTGTGATAGAAGACTATTGTGCTATAAGAAATGGCAAACAGGATGATTTCAGGAAAAAGAAAAAAAGAACTGGGGAGGCTTATATGAACTCATGCAAATTAAAGGGAACATTGAACATAGCACAAGTAATAGTGTAAAGATGATCAGCTATGAAAGACTTAGCAACTTTGACCAAGACAATAATTCAAATCACTTCCAAAGGATCCATGATGAAAAAAATGTTATCCACCTCCAGATAGAGAAATGACAAACTCTAAATGTTGAATTAAGAATACTTTTTTAAACTTTATATTTATTGCGTTGGTTTTTGGGGTCTGTGTCTTCTTCTGCAAATTGGTTGCTAAGCAAATAGTCCGCATGTTAATTCATATAAAATGTCTTACCTTCTCAAGGAGGAGAATCAGGAGGGACGAAGAGAATTTGGAACTCATTTTTAAAAAAAGGTTAATATTTTATACATAATTAGGAAATATGTAATTATATGTATATATGTGTATATATGTATGTATGTATATATGCATGTGTGTATGTGCATGTGTGTGTGTGTGTGTGTGTGTGTGTGTGTGTGTGTGTGTGTGTGTGTGGTTGCCTTGGGAGACTGTAAACAGCCTGTCATTGGAGGAGACTGGATGTAAAAAATGTAACTGTGAAAATTGAATACAATGAAAAAACAAAAGTAAGTACAAAGTGGCAGTGACGATAAGCACTGTCTCTAGTTAGAAGAGCTAGGTTTGATCCTGCGTCTAGTACTGACTTTCTGTGAGACCTTTGGCAAGTATTTTCATTTTTCTGTACCTTGTGTTCCTCATTCATAAAATGAGGAGGTTTCCTGGATGACTTCTTAAATCCATTCCAGCTGCAAATCTATGTTTCTATAAGTAAAAATCATTTTTCATGATTAAAACATTATTTGGGGTATAGGGAATGCAGAAGCCCCAGTACGATTTTGTGGGAAGGAGTTGGAGGATGTTGCTACCGTAATGCAAAGAGTTGTCTCTGTCACTGTGCTATAGAGCATGGTACATACTCTTAATATGTTAGAGAAGACAGAGCCTGGGAGAGTGTGACATGATAATAGAATCTTGTGAGTAACAATCCAAGCCAATGGGACAGGCTATTTGAACATATCATTAGATATGAGAACAGTGCTATGGGAGAAAATGTCCCTCCTGATTGTTTTCACCCTGGGACAAAGCCTTGAATGCCCCATCCCAGTTTTGTCTCTAATTTTATGATCACTCATCAGGATGTTATAAAAGGATTTATGGCTTCTAGAAGAAATGATAAAGTAGCAATATCATTGTCTCTGGAAACAGAGGACCTGGATTAAAATCTTATCTCTAATGTTCACTACTTGTGTAATCTTGGGGAAATCACCTATCCTTCTTAGGCCTCATTTTCCTCATCTGTAATATAGAGGTGATTGGGGAGAGGCATTAAACTCAGAAGTGTTTGAGGTCCCTTCCAGATCAAAGATTTTGTTTTATTTTTTCACTTGCCTTGACATCACTGACCAATCTCAGGACCTCTAGAACCCCAAAGAACATATACTATGCTATGGGTCCCACTATACTAAGACTTCTGGGAACTACCATGCCCAGCCCTTGGCCATGACAATGTGGTCTGTAGACCATATGACTACACCCAATGACATTCTAAGTGTAAGCAGTGTACTTATGTACTCAAGACTGAGAGTCTCAAATGGGCAGAGCATCTCTTCCCATTCAACAGCCAACTAGTCAAAGGGAATCTTCAGCCACTCAAGACAAGGTGACTTCCTCAAACAGGTTTGTTAAGGGTTTTGGTGCTGAGTCAGGCAGAACTTCAAATTTCAATTTCCCCAGGTTTCATTCTGATAATAGAAGGGCTGTCACTTTATGCTCTCACGGAACTAAATCAGCACTGGGAGCTTCATTGTACAATTACGAACACACTGTATTAATTTCCATATTTAAAACTCAATTACAAGCAAATTCTTTTTGGAGTGAAAATCCACCAGGATTTAAAATTGATTAAACATCTGAACACCCTCTCTTAGGCCAGGTAATACTCTACAGCACAGATGTGTTTTCGAGGTCCAGAAAGAGACCAAATTACCTATTACACAGGGAGTCATGGTGTATCTGAGATTTAAGTCTATGTTCTCTTACTCCAAATCTTGTCCTCTTTCCATTAAAGCCCTTTTTTGGGGTGTCCTGCTCTGATCTATATTCTTCTTGCCATTCTCAGTCCAGGGAACTCAAGAAGCCTCTCTTACTCCTAAATCCTTCTTCACACCCAAATTCTCCCTTACTCAGTATTTGATTCCTAGAATTCTATCTCTGCAAGGATGGGTCTTAAGCTTGTCTCTGATACCTGTTGACATGCAAATTTCCAGGAAGGGAGATTTCTCCCTTCTCAAAAAAAATATGAGCAAAGTTCAAAAGGCCCAAAAGTTCGTGGGGAATTATTCTCATGTAAACACAGTGGGAGGTCTAGGCACAATCAAACTGATGACTTCATCAGAGGATTATAGATTTTGACCATAAGGGACTTTAAAGATAATCAAGTCCTATTTTCATATTTTGCAGATAAGGAGATAGAAGACAAGAAAGACTAGTTTGCCCAGGGTCACATGTCTCCCGCAGTTTTTGAGGTAGCTTTTGAAGCACTATCTTCCTGGTTCTATGTCTTAAGCTTTTCCCATTGTTCCACAATACTTTGGATTATTTAATTATTAGTAAAGAAAGAAAACAAAGATGCTTCAATTGAATGATTATTAAATTGGGGTTTTAGCAAGACATGTAGCCTGCTTTGCTAGTTGACTGGATGAAGGAAAGGAGAGCCTACTGAGTATTGGGTCAGATTTATTAAGGTACTGAGACAAGTCAGGGGTAGAAAGAACTTGAAGTAGGAATCAAAAATTCATGGAATTGAGATACACCTCTGGCACTGACTGGCTGTGGGAATGGAATGAAATGACTTTTCCTATCTCGGCTTCAGTTTTCTCTCTTGAAAAATGAGATGACCAGAAGACTTAGAATGATGGAAAGTAAGCTCACTTGGGAACTCTTTGTCCTGTTCATCCATGCTGAGCCAATGAAAAAGCAAAGAAAGAACAAGGGTATAGTAATGGACCCGAATACTGTATATTTAGAGAGCCAATTGACTGGACAAAGGGATTTAAGCTGGAAAATGGTGAGAGATTATATTGAAAAGAATATGGTAGGGGGCAGCTAAGTGGTACAGTGGATCAAGAACAAGCCCCTGGATTCAGGAGGACCTGAGTTCAAATCTGGCCTCAGACACCTGACACTAGCTGTGTGACCCTGGGCAAGTCACTTAACCCCCATTGCCCTTTCCCCCCCCAAAAAAAGAAAAGAAAAGAATATGGTGAGGAAGATGGGAGTCATGGTTGTGAGAAAGGACCAACTGGCATTCTTTAAACTTTTAACTTTTGCAAAGCACACTGGATCATTATGCATTTTAAGCATTATCCTAATGACTAGAATTTATATAGCATTTCAAGTGAAACTAATTCAATTGCCATAGTCTATCACCATACATATAATTATTAAATTCTCTTCATTTTAATGCTGTGTTAGCCCCTTCAATGTATTGTTTCCTGACCTCTGTTTCATAAACCCTTTTCTTCCTCTAAAGTTCACTTCTGCCACTATCATCCTAAAAGCAGCCTATCCTAGTTCAAAAAGCTAGGGATAGGGGCAGCTAGGTGGTGCAGTAGATAGAGCACTGTCCCTGGAGTCAGGAGTACCTGAGTTCAAATCCGGCCTCAGACACTTAACACTTACTAGCTGTGTGACCCTGGGCAAGTCACTTAACCCCAATTGCCTCACTAAAAAAAAAAAAAAAAAGCTAGGGATATGAAGAAAAGCTAAAAGAATCCCTAACTCCTATAAAAAGGGGAACAAGCATTTATTAAGTGCCTACTTTTTGCCAGACACTATGCTAAGTGCTTTACAAACATTATCTCATTTGATCCTCACAACAACCCTGGGAGGTCAGTGCTATTATTGTCATTCCCATATTGCTGATGAGAAAACTGAGACAGAAATTAAGTGACTTTCCCAGACAGCCTGATGAATAATCTAGTGCCCTTCCAGGTTTCAAAACCATGGTTCACCATGCAAGGTACTTCATGTCCTTCCTTCCTCCCCTCATCAGTTTTCAGCTCTCTTGTTTGTGCTTCCATTAGAATGTACAGGAAGGGGTAACCTCATTGCTTAACACATTGGCTGGTGCATAGTGGGTTCTTATTAAACATTTGTTGTCTTTCTGCCTTCACAGCCAGTAAACCAGTTTAACTCAAAGGGAGAGTAGATGAAAGGGAATGATATAAATTGGAGAGGGGGGAGCCCTGCTTTTGGAGGGCTCTACATGCCAGGGTGATGGCTTGGTACTTTATCCTAGAGGTGAAAGGGAACCACTGAGTACTTTAGAGTGAGGGATTATCATGGTCCTTCCCCTTCCCCTTCTCCTTCAGCAGCTGTGTGGCTTCAGAAATTGTTGTTTTTATCTTTCATTCTTAAAGAGGACCATGACATCAAGGTGCTGTCATGACTTGCAGTGAATTGGATTTAAGTGAGGGAGGGCTGTGCAGGGTAACCAACTTCACTGGCTCCTCTAAAGTGACCTGGGCCCAATGGCAAGATGCACATTAGGACTACTAGAGATGGCCCTGGATGTTTAAGGCAATTGTGGTTCAGTGACCTACCCAGGGTCACACAGGTAATAACTTTCTGAGATGAGATTTGAACTCAGGTCCTCCCAACTTTAGGTCCAATGTTCTATCCATTGCACTACCAGCTGCCCTTCAGAATTTGAAAGGTAGAGAGAATGAGGGCAGAAAAACAAAGGTGGCTCTTGACCACTGAGTGAAGGGGAAAAGGAAAGGAAGTTTTAAATATTTCCCAGATCCAAGAGCTAGAATTTGTCTAATGTTATATATAAAACTATTATTCAATTCTCTTCATCTCAAAGAATTTGATTAAATAAAAAGAAAGAAAGAAAGAAAAATTCCAAGCACTGATGCTTTCAGGAAGCAATCAATAGAGCTTAGTTCAAAAGCCATTTGTTTTCCATACATACACATGCACCATGGTGATATTTATCACGCAGAAACATAAAAAGAACCCCCGTTAATGAAATGGACTTGATACTGCATCTGATGGGGATTACAAATGGGCCAGTGTGTTTGGTAACAAGCAAAGCACTGTGGGTTAGCACAGGCTGGTTGGGAGCTTCCTATAGATTGATGCTTTGTTGTCCCTGAGCGTTTATTTCCTGTGACGTCTAATTAAAACACAATTTGCAGAATTAAGGGCCAGCTTTGCTAAGCTCCCACTCCTTGCTTCTCTTCACTGCTGACAATTATGAGGGTTAAACAACAGAAATGATGCAGAACAGACATAAAAGGCAAATTGCTCGAGGGTGAACATTGATTTCTTAATTAATCAACAGGATCGACTGTACTGAGCCAGCCATTGTTCCCCTCCTGGCATTTTAAAGGGAGGTTTATTTCATGCTCAGATTCTTCTCTTTACGTATTTCCCTGTAGGATGTGAGCCCAGAGGGGCCTTAGTGATCACATTCAGAACCTTTATTTTAGATGAGATGGGAACCCACAAAGGTAAAATGACTTACCCAAGGTCATCAAGGAAAGAAATGGTAAAGCAGATATGCAATCCCAAGTGATCTAACTACAAATCCAGTGTGCTTTCCTTTTTACTAGACTGACTCTCTCAGGTTTTTGAGTGTTTTTTTGTTATTATACCTTCAATGGTTAAAAAATCACCCCTCATCAAAAATTCATTTTATATATATATATGAATACATTGATGTATATATTTGTGCAAAGCAGTCTATTCAGTACTTAGAGAGATAGGATATATTGACCTTAGATTAAACTGAAAACATATATCAGAGAATGTCATAGTAGGAAGAAGCCTTAGATCCTTAACTTAGGGTCCATGATTTTTTTTTCCTTTTTATTTTTTTATTTTTTGGTGAGGCTATTGGGGTTAAGTGACTTACCCAGGGTCACACAGCTAGTAAGTGTTAAGTATCTGAGACTGGATTTGAACTCAGGTCCTCCTGACTTCAGGGGCCAGTGCTCTATCTACTGCGCCACCTAGCTGCCCCCGGGTCCATGATTTTTAAAAAGTGAAAATTTTATTTTAATATAATTTTATTTTGTACCCCTATGCATTTTATTTAATGTATGCACACACACACACATATATATACACAAACACACATATGCAAATACATACACACATATCTGTATATAAATAAAAATATATATTAAATATATAAATATAAAATATTCTATATTATATATAATTTTTTTGAGAAACATTCTAGTTTTAGCCAGGTGACTAAAAGAGTCACACACACACACACACACACACACACACAGATCTAGACCACAAAATGTCAAAGTTCAAGGGGACATTAGAAGATACACCATAGAATGTCACACTTGGGGCATGGGGAGTAACTCAGAAAGAACATAGAATCAGAAATGTCATAGTTTGGAGGAATCTTGGAACAAAGAACAGAATCTATTGGCTATGGGACTAGACTTTGAATATAGAATGGAAGAATGGAAAGGGGCCATAAAACAAAGCATGGAATCCCAGGGCTCAGTGAAACCTCAGGATCTTGATCAGAGAAATTCAGAGATGAGAGGAGAATTTGGGAGGGAGATAAGATCAGCATATATTCCAGGTCTAAAGCCCAAGACTATTTTCTCCCTTACCAGAGCTGATGTCTCATTAAACAAGGTTCCTGAGGATACTCAGTTGCCACCTCATGTTTCCCCCACCCCGTATATCTATATCTGATTCAGATTCTAGTCTGAGTCAAAAAACTGCAGCCCTTTACAGAAAAAGCTTTGTCTAAATACTTTATTAATTACAAAACGCATTTATTAAAAACTAATGTAGCAAATGAAATAGGAATAATGGTAATCTTTACCAGATCACTGGGAAAGGCTTATATTATATATGCATAAAGATAGATCAATATAAAACAACTTCATGTTTGTAACTAAGTAGCACTTTTAATGCTTTAAGGTTTGCAAACCACTGTACAAATATATAATTTTATCATTACCTCTAGAAGGGGGATTCTCTTATGGCTATTTTATTACTTAGGAAACTGAGGTAGACTGAGGTAATGTGTCACACAGCTAGTATCTGAGGCTGGATTTGAACTCAAGTCTTTCTGATTCTGAATCTAGCACTCTATATCCACTGAGCCACTTTATTGATGTGAGTTTAGGACAAACTCATCAGCATTATCAAAACAGATCATTAAGTGCTTACAATTAATTAGAACATCAATTCAAACATTGTTCTCCTGACTTATACCAGGGAGGAAAGTGTGCTTTCTTAAAGGAAATGGATTCCGTATAGTTCTCACATTTGGGGAAAACTTTGAATAGAGGCTCGTGGATGGTATGAGCCTCAGTTTCCTCACTGAAGGTGTCAAACCAAAGACTAGGTCAGTTTGGTTTCACCTTTGATATTCTATCCTCTGGCTTCTGCATTGACTCCCAGCTGAGCAACGATGTTTAGCCTCTAGAAGAGAAGACATGAGAGTGATTAGAAATCAAATACTTGTTTACTGAGTGAGTGATTGATCTTCACATATTCCAAAAGCAGTGTAGACTGGAATTTAACTTGTTCTACTTGTTCCCTATGGGCAGAACAAGAAATGCTGAGTGGAACTATAATAAAAACAACCTTGTGATTCAGGTACTATCTACTGTAAAGTTTCATGAGAGAGAGAGAGAGAGAGAGAGAGAGAGAGAGAGAGAGAGAGAGAGAGAAACCTAGGGTGAAGATGACCTGAGTTGTGTAACCATGAACAAATCACTTCACCTCTCTGTGCCTCAGTTTCTTCAGCTATAATCTTTTGGGAAAACAATGGCACTTACCTCCCAAGGCTATTGTGAGAATAAAATGAGATATTTGTAAAGCTCTTTTCAAATCTCCAAATGATATATAAATTCAAGGTATTATAATTAATATAATCTATAAAATTAAAGTAAGAATAGCCATAGAACCTACTATATCCTACTTCACAAGTCTGAGGGTAAATTCCAGTGAGGTAACATACATAAAGTGCTTGATAAACATAGACTGTGTTAAAGTTGTTATTTTAAAATTTAAAGTCCAGTTCTCATGACTTACTAGTATAGAGGAAGTGTAACAATAAGAAGGAACACATCATTTCGCAATTCACAGTGGTGATCCAACAAGAGGTCTAGTTTGAGTGGGTTGAGACTAGGGACTCACTTTCAATTCAGTTAAATTTCACAAGAAAGAAGAGAAAGCATTCAAGACTTGGAGAAAGCCTATTCTTGGACATCACAAACTGGATGTCCAACAAAGAACTAATTGGCTTTCCCCTAAAACCCTGCTCTCTTCAGAACCTGTTAATATTTACAGCATTTATCCTCCTACTCAACAAAACTTGCAGCCTAAGTGTGATCAATTCTTCCTTCACATACACTTTCTCTATACCCCAAATCTTTGGATGTATGGGGTATTCAAGGAGGACTAACACATCTGGTGTGAGAACTTGCTGAACCCTCTCAGGGATGCTCATCCACCCCTGGTGTTCACCTGCCATTCAACTCTCACCTGTGTCTCCATGAAGTATGCACAGGGGCCAAACCCCAGTAAACCACCTTGGCAAATAGGCTAAGCCAGGTTGAGGGTAACTAATGGGCTTCAAATCCATTGGTGAGTTATGGGAATATCTAGCAGAAGCATATGAAGACTTTGCTGGTGGAAGAAGTGAATGAGAGCAATTTGTTCCAACGACAAAGTGGCTGAAGCAGTTGCTGTGAATCTTGACCAGACAGCAAAGATGGTAAAGTCATCTACAACTGCCTGAGATATCACCAGCCTTTGTCTTGCCACTAAACTTCAATGTCTCTGAAAGAGAGAGTGAGGCTGACAACCCTGTGCAGCTCCGCCTCACTCCAATCCAAATCACACACAAGCCAAGACATTACCCTGTGTTGTCACTGGTCCTCTTCAAAACTGGAAGGACAGACAGCAACCTCATATCCTCTTAATTGATAAGTTTCTTAATGGACTTCAGTACTTACACCTGCCCCCTTCTCTCACACAGTCATTGCTCTAATTCAGGTTTTTGTCACCTCTCCCATCAACTATTTTAATAGCCTCCAGATGATCTCCCTGTCTCCAATTTCTCTCAATAGATAGTGCAGCAGATAGAGTGCATGTCCTGGAGTCAGGAAGACCTGAGTTCAAATCCAGTCTCATATACTCACTAGCTGTGTGACCCTGGGCAACTCATATAACTCGGCCTCAATTTCCTCTCTGTAAAATAAGCTGGAGAATGAAATGGAAAAAAAAAAAAAAACTCTCCAATATCTTTGCTCAAAACATCCTAAATGGAATCACAAATAATTGGACATGACCGACATGACTGAACCAAAATAACTAATCCATCCACTTCATAGATTTTAAATTGTCATTCCATAATGATGTCACACTCCTGTTCAAAAAGTTCTCCTTTTTGCCTACAATACTAAATTTAAAGCCTTCTGTTTGATACATAAAGTCCTGAACATCTGGCCACAGCCTACCTATCCAAGTTTAATGCAAATTACTCTTCTTTATGCTTTCTATTTCTTCTTTCTTTTACCCATGCAGAACAAACATTTCATCTCCTGCCTCTATATTTTTGTATTGGCTGTTCATACCAGATTACCAGACTGTGGCTCCACTGGTGGCTTGTTTATAACACCTGATCTATTCTCATGGACTCCCCAGTCGAGGTGGCTTGAGCCTTCAGGTGGATTGGAGACTCAACTCCCTGTACTGAGAACAAAAATAACACCACCACCAAAAGATAAATAAGATCCAATGAAAAAAATAAAAGTCAAAAACCCAAGTCCCTTTCTCCAGAGCCATATGGTCATGGCTGGGAGAGGAAGAAGAAGCCTCTAAGATCTTTATTACCTCCTATTCTTACTAGCTGTGAGTAAAGGAGTTCTCTCTCTCTCTCTCTCTCTCTCTTGAATGAATGAATGAATGAATGAATGAATGAATGAATGAATGAATGAATGAAGCAAAATCCCTGGCTGGTTCTGACTCACTGCCTTTGAAGACTGTGCATCCAATGAAAAGGTCCGCTTTTAACCACATGGTAGGTCAGTGCCAATCCTACATATTGATTAAATAAGCTCCCAAAATATCCAAGTATAGGACATAATCTTAGAAAATTAATAGTGTTTGTCCATTGCTGATGCCCCACTTCACATACAAAACTGGCAGAATAGATGGAAGATGATTGAAAAGGGAAAAGGAAAAGCAGCTGAATGAGAGGAAAAGACCTCCTGGAGAAGGTGAACTCTGAATTGAGTATTTAAAGAAGCTTGGTATTCTAATAAGGGGAGGTGAGGAGAAAGTCTGTTTCATGCAAGGGGACCAATGCAAAGACATGGAGTTGAGAAATGGATATTGTGTATGAGCAACAAGTAAGCTTATATTTCTGTATCCATATGGGAGAATAAAATGTAAAAAAAAAAATAAATATTGTCTGATAGGAGAGGGGGGGACTATGAAGAGCTTTGAACTTCGAAAAAGATTTGGTATTTGATCCTGGAGGTAATAGGGAGCCACAGGAATTTGTTGAGCAGGGAGATCATATAATCAAAATTATACTTTAAGAAGATCACTTTGGCTGCTTAGTGGAGGAGTTCTGGAATGAGGAGAGACTTGGGGCAGGTAGACACATCAGTAGGCTATTGCAATATTCCAAGCATAAGGTGATGAAGGCCTTCACCAAGATGGTGGCACTGTCAGTGGAGAGAAGGGATTGATGTAAGATACTAAGGATGTAAAAATGGCATGATTTAGCAACAGATTGGGTATGGGAATTCTGGGGAGCAAGAAGCTGAGGACGTCACTGAAATTGGGAACCTCAGTGACTAGGAGGATGGTTATGCCTTCAATAGTCATAGTGAAGTGAGAAAATCAAGGACTCCATAGCCCCAACTTACAATCAGAAGCCTCAGAGTCCATACAAATGAGCTGTGGGGAATGAAGGAGCCCATAGAACCAATTCCTATTATTTAGAATTATTGGAATTTTAATGATAAAACATTACATTCCAGCATGTGTATAAATGGGATCACAGATATAATGTTCATGCCCCAGAACTAAAAAAGAAATCAAAAATAAAAAGGAATGATTGCAAAGGACTTTACATGTGCTCTTGTCAAATGGCTCCATCAGCCATTTGGCAAAATGAGGCAAAACACCCAGCTGAGTTAGTGTCAAGGAAATCAAGAATATCCAAACTGAAAGTGACATTAGAAAATAAAATAGAGAAATCCTGGTCTGGAATGGACTTTAGAACATAGACTGCCAGGCCAGACAAAAGGAGGGAGGTGGGAGGAAGCAGGAGACAGGAAGGAGGAGAGAACTTTACATCAGAAAACAGAATAGCTAGCTTTTATATGTTGTTTTAAGGTTGCAAATACTTTTCATCATAACCATGTGATGGATGATGGGTTCCGTTTGGCACAGAAGCACCCTAGTGGGAATTCATTTCCTGAAAAGGCATCCTGTCCCCTCCATTACAGCCTTCACATCACTTAAATTGCCTTTGGGATTTCAGAAAAATGCTACCTAACCATTCCTCCTAAGGACAAGGAGAAACTTGAACATCTCACTGACGTCTAATGGGTTGAAGCACACACCGCCAGCTTTATTCTCTTTTTCACTTTTTGACCTGCTCACAAACTTTTCCTTTAAAGATGAGATTGTCAGCAGGCAGCCAGCCCATTTCACACAGACTACTAAAGAGTAATGAATGGTCATGGTTTGGGGTGAAGACTGACATTTATCCTCATAAATTCCAAAGCAAGCAAGGACAGAGAAAGCCATGCAGAAAATTGGTATTTAGTCTAGGACTTGTAGGATTCAGAGTTCTAATTCATTCCTGGCCTTTACCTCCCTTCTTGGCATTGAGGTTCTCATCTGTCACTTAGTCATTAAGACTTGATCACTGTCCTTTTATTTGGCCCCTACCCTCACTCTACAACTGCCTATTCTCATAGTCTGTCAGATAGTATTGATAGCTCACAGAGTGGGGTACAACATCTCTGAGTCATGTTTTAGCTGGATAATCTAGAAAAAAATCACTTTCCCCTCCCTGTAGCTGATATAGCATCATCTAAAATGGGAATGATATCTGATGCTCCTCCCTCATGTGTAGTTGGAAGGATTAAATATGATTAGATGTGCAAAATATTCTGTAACCACAAAGCATGAGCTCTTTTCTCTAGTGGTTAAATAGAAAGAATCTCCAGTCCTTTCATGATGTTTCCATCTCCCACTTTTTCTATCACACACACACATTTGGATTTGGAAGGGACCATGGTAACTATCTAGCACCTGTTTAACCATAAAATAAAAACAAAAACAAATACATAAACAACTATGAAAAATATTTTTATAATATACCTGTCAGAGAATCACTTTCTTAAATAGCTCTATGAAGGGGGAATTTATCACCTACTGAAGTATCCCATGATATTCTAAGAAAGTTTTAGGTATTAGAAAATTTGTCCTCCTAGAAGAAAAAGTATTAGACACTTTTTAATCTTCCTTAATGCCCAATTCAACAAGCCTACACACCACCCATCTTCCCCAGAAGAACTTACTTCTTACTGTACAAAGGAAATTGAGACTATTGCAGGCTCTGTCAAAACTCTCCTTCTACTTCTCAAATTTTTCTTTCTAACACAGGGATTTAATGATAATATCTAACAATTATCTAGTGTTTTAAGTTTGTCAACCACTTTACAATTATAACTTGATCATCACCATAACTCTGTGAGACAGGTACTATTGCTATTATCTTGCTGGTGAAAAAACAGATGGAGAGGGGTTAATTAAGTTGCCCAACATCACACAGCTAGGAACTGTCTGGGGCAGATTTCAAAGTCATGTCTTTCTGACTCCCAGAGCCACATTCTACCCAATTCACCACCCAACTACCTCTAGCATTAGCAGACATCTCTCAAAAATTTCCACTGATTGGGGGCAGCTAGGTGGCACAGTGGATAAAGCACCAACCCTGGATTCAGGAGGACCTGATTTCAAATCTGATCTCAGACAATTGACCCTTACTAGCTGTGTGACCTTGGGTAAGTCACTTAGTCCTCATTACCCAGCAAAAAAAAAAAATGAAAAGATATATTTAAAAATATTTTCCACTGATTCTCCCTTTCCAATACATGATAATGAACATTCCTAAAATTTGTAGCTTTGAAAATGCACTCAAGTCTCACTCTAACCTATCATTTTCACCTTACGTTACAGTGTGTCCCTTCACAAAACTTATTAAATGATTAATCAAACCAAATTATCTGATTCTGTTCTCCCTGTATACAAAATATGTCTGGGGCACTTGCTACAGTTTTTATAAGTGTGTCATTCCATGTGGGACATTTTAAGATTCAACACTTCTAGTTAGCAGGGAGAGTACTTTCCACTTCTTTTATTCAGTTCAACAAGTAGAAGCATGCACAGCACCCAGAGAGCTCTCCAAGGAACTGAAGATACAAAACAAAAAGTCACATTTTTCTGCTTTTTAATGGCATGCAACCTCCTGGTGGCTACCACATATGCCCAAAGAAGCAAACACAAATTCTATTCCAGGAATAGAATGCAATTTGAATGAGTAGATGACATTGCCAATGGTAGAGATCCAAAAAAGACATCATAGAGGTTGTCACTGACTGCACATGAAAGGAACCTGTAGATTTTAAGAGGAGGAAATCAGCAAGAGCAGATTCCAGGCCTGTGCAAAGGCACAGATCACCATAGAAAGGAACTATTAGGCCACTTTGTCAGGAATAGAGAATCCAATTATGGGTAATAATTATACTAGGATTAAGAAGGTAGATGAGAGCTAGATAACCACAGTCTTTAAGTCCTAGACTAAGGACTTTGTATGGAATCTCATAGGCAGTAGGTAGGTAGCTGGAGGAGACTTTTGAATAGGGGGGTGACAAATATTTACATGCATATCACTTCTCTCTGAGTCTTGGATCCCTCATCTTAGAAAATGGGCATAATCATCCTTTTGTTGACTATCTCACATGGTTATTGTGAAGAAAATTATTTTTAAAAATGTAATTAGACTGAACTTACAATTTCCTTAGTCTAAAAAAACAAACCAAAACAAAACAAAACAATTGGGCAACTTCCTTTATCTCTTGATCTTGGCAACTGCTCTGCAAATGATAAGCTTTGAGAATTGCCTGGGGGCACTGAGAGATACATTGCTTTGCTCAGGGTCACACAGTCCCTGTGTGTCAGAGAAAGGACTTGAATACAGGTCTTTCTTAGCCAAAGGCCAATTCTCTATCCACCATGTCATAGAGGGTTAGTGGCATAGTATTGCTCCTATTGCTCTTTTTATCTACCATCCATTATTCTTCTCCCACTGATTGTTGACAGCCCTTTTTGATATCTCAGTTTATACATCAGTTTCCTGTTCTCTGGAAGCCCCCTAATAATGTTTCTCATCACTGATCACAGAGATGCTACAGTGGGTGCCTCCCCTGCTTGAGGACTTTCTTGGCAAAGATTCCTGGTTCATGGTCTGGATCTGACTTTGTGTCCTGCTCTAATCTATAAACAGTCCCTTCGAAAACTCAGACTCTCAAACAAAAAGGAGTTTGGTCATGATGTGACCAAAAAGATGCTGGCATTTTGCAAACCTTTTCTTAGGGGCTCATGCTTGTTATCCATTGTCCTAGACACCTTTTTTTTTTTTTTCCCTGCTTGGAGAGATGAATGTTTAGTCAATGATACCAGATTGTTCCTGGCCAATAGGGACTTAATCTGTGATTTCATGGTTATGAGGAACTCTCATGGTGGAAACTTCCTCCACCATGGGAAGTCTGCAACTTCAGTGGGACTGAAAATCTTCAAGCATTGTCTTTTTGAAGTAGTATCAATTTTTGTTAAGCTGCTTAGTTTAATTTTTAGCACTTAGATAAAAAGAGACTGATCCAAGGTTATGCAAAGGCATCTATTTCTCATTCTAAATGGCTGATGCCCACATTTGGAACAAAAAAAAAAATTAAGCTATCAAGGATTTGAGAGGAAGGATATATGCTATGGACAAAATAATTTGGAACATTCATTAAATTGTATTACAATTTGTACAAAACAAATGCCCATAAACTCTAACTTGAAAGTCCTCCATAATGTTTCATTTAGATTCTAAGAAAATGAATGAGAGGGCAAAGATCTAGAAGCAATTTTGTCAAACTCTTTGGAAATTGTATTCAATTATACATGTAGTCACAAATTCTCTTCCTAGATTTCTTTTACAGTCCTCATCAACAGAAACCCTAACCCAGAAGTCTTTGGAGCACTCAGAGGGTAAAATGGATAGAGTATTCGGTCTGATGTCAGGAAGACCTGACTTCAGACACTTGCTGGTTGTGTGACCCTGGGAAAGTCACTTAATCCTCTATACCTCAGTTTCCTCATTTGTAAAATGTGCTAGAGAAGGAAATAGCAAACCACACCAATATCTTTGCCAAGAAAACCCCAAATGGGGTCACAAAGAGTCATACATTACTCAAACTGAACAACAGCAGGACTATTTAAATAAAAGTAGTATATTCTTTAGGGATGCTGGAGTAGGGATTTCAATCCAGGTATTGGAATGACTAAATCATTCTCAAGTGCCTTACAGCTTTGACAGAACAGGATAATAGAGTAGAAAGAAGAAAGGCCTTTGAGGGATCAGAGAGAGGACTGACTTTGGCTTCTCTCTGGCAAAATCAGCACAATTCTCTGCACCTGTTTCTTCTTCTTTAAATAAGGATAACAATTTATCATCAACCTCTAGGATTTCTTTTTGCTGCTTTGAGGAAAATACTGTGTGAATCTAAAGATATTACACTCATAAGATTAGAACTGGAAAATATTTTAGATATAATAGAGTATAACCCTGCTTTATATAGAGGAGGAAACTGAGGCCCAGAGAAGTAAAGTGATTTGCCCAATGTCATATAACTAATAAGTGGCAGAGCAGGGTTTTGGACCAGTGTCTTGTGCCCCCAAATCTAGTGCTTCCTCAATTTCATCAGGTGCCTTGCTTGGAGGCTGTGGGGACTGAATCTTTTAGCCCAAAAGCACTTCTGCCAGACCTCTGGGCTATTTATTTCAATGGCACTGACCACAAAAGCCATTCATCATGTATCAGGTGCTGGCTGGTGGCACTACTTATTGCTTCCTCACAGGCACACCTCAGCCATTTGTAACACTTGACCAACCAAGAATCATTCAGCCATTCCAAGGGAATTTTTCTAAAAAATGGTATGGGACAGAATGTAACAGAAGCTGACAGGATATAATGTAATCTTATTATGAAAAATACACATGCATTTGGAGTCATAAAAATACATCATTGGGATTCAATTACATACCAATCTCAGACATGTTTATGTTCAAGTTGGTCAATCTATTCTGGACAGTTTGACACCTCTGATTTGCCCCATTAACTATTGTCTTAAACATGAAAAATCCCACGTCATGATAGTTAAGGATGAGATGGTACTTCTATTACAAACTCTGATTTCCAATCATTTACAATGTTCATTCTCCCGTTTGATGATGCTACCATTCCCCATTATGGGTGAGAATAAAGAAATGCATTGCAGCAATAGAGAACTAATTCTGTCTGAGAGAGAGAGAGACAGAGAGAAACAGAGACAGAGAGAGACAGAGACAGAGACAGGGAGAGACAGAGACAGAGAGAGGCAGAGACAGAGAGAGACAGAGGAGACAGGGGCAGAAACACACAGATAGAGACAGAGAAAAAGATAGTCAGGGAGAGAGAAGGGGACAGAGAGAGAGAGACAATCACAGATAAATAGACAGGAGAGACAGAGAAAGAGATAGACAGACAGAGATAAGACAGAAGACAGAAAGAGAGACAGACACAGGGTCAGAGAAAGAGAGATAATAAAGACAGAGAGACACAAATTGAAACAAAGAAGACATAGAGAGAAGAAACAAAATTTGTGTGTGAGAGAGACAGACAGAGACAGAGACAGATAAAGATAGACAGAGACAAAGATATAGACAGGCAAACAGAGAGACAGAAAGAGACAGAGACACAGAGAGAATAAAAAGAGACAGAGAAGCAACGAGACATAAATAGAGAGATTAGAGACAGAGACAGAGACAAAGACTGACAGAAACAGAGAAACAGAGATAAAGAGACAAAGACAGAGAAGACAGAGGCAAATATAGAGGAAGAGACAGAGACAAAGGTGGTCATAGATGGAAACAAAGGGAAATAGAAACAAAGAGGGCATAGAGAGCAGAAACAAAGAGAGAGACATGACCAGAAAGATAGAAGGGGTGAGAGAGGAGAATATTCAACTTTCAAATGGAATTCCTCTTGTACTGGTGTGTTTTTTTGTTTGTTTGTTTGTTTGGTTTTTAGAATCAAAAGCCCTTGCATCTGGGAGGAAACTTAACAGTCATTTAGTTTAAGCCCTTATTTTACCATGCTGTCAAAACTGAGGATCTTGGAATTTTTTTTAATTAATAAAGTATTTTATTTTTTTCCCATTACATGTAAAGATAGTTCTCAACTTTTGTTTATATAAGCTTTCCATTTTCAGATTTTTCTCCCTCCCTCCCCTCCCTCCCCCCTCCCTTAGATAGCAGGTAATCTGATCTGATACAGGTTTTATACACACACACACACACACACATAATAACATTAATCCTATTTCTGCATTAGTCATGTTAAAAGAGCAAAAATCAGAGCAATGATGAAAAACCTCAAAATAGAAAAAAACATCAGCACCAAAAACAAAAGAAATAGTATGGTTCATTCAGCGTCTATACTCCACAGTTCTTTTTTTTTTTTTCCTGGATTTGGAGATCCTCTTCTATCATGAGTTCCCTGGAACTCTTCTGTACCATTGCATTGGTAAGAAGAATATAGTCCATCACAGTAGATCAACACTCAATGATGATGATACTGTGTACAATGTTCTTCTGGTTCTGCTCATCTCATTCATCATCAGCCCACACAAGACCCTCCAGGTTTCTCTGAACTCCTCCTGCTCATCGTTTCTTAGTATTCCATTGTATTCATATACTACAACTTGTCCAGCCATTCCCCAATTGATGGGCATCCCCTCAACTTCCAATTCCTTGCCACCACATAAAGAGCAGCTATAAATATTTTTGTACATGTCGTTCCCCTTCCCCTTTCCATGAGGATCTTGGAATTTAAGCCACTTACCCACAGTCACTCAAGGAGCTAAGAGTGGTACTAGGTAATCTCTAGACCACTACTACAATGATAATTCTGTTGCATCAAGAAGCTTCCAAATGATGGTGACATGGCATATTGGGGGGAAAAAGACACGGATACCATAACTGGCTCGGATATCCACACCATCCTTTATAACCTGAGTAGCATGGGGGAGTGAATAGATGACGAATCTTGGAATCAAGAAGACCTGCTTATTACAGTCAATTAACTAACCAAAGCATATTTATTAAAAACCTAATATGTTAAAGGCTTAGGGTTTGGGACTGTAGATTCAAATACAAAAGTGAGGCACCCACTTCCTTAAGAGGTTGACATACTATTGTGCCATCAAATACAAGATAAGCATTATATTTCCTGGGGCAGCTAGGTGGCACAGTGGATAAAGCATCATCCCTGTATTCAGGAGAACCTGAGTTCAAATTCAGACTCAGGTACTTGGCACTTACTAGCTGTGTGACCCTAGTCAAGTCACTTAACCCTCATTGCCCCATAAAAAAAAGAACCATAAGACCCATTATATTTCCTGCTTACAGACAAGTAAATAGAGTATATATACAAAATAAATAATGTAAAAGGTATAGGGGAAGGTATAACAATGAAGTGAATCAGTAATGGTCTCTGGAAAGAGGTGGTTATTGAAAAATCCTTAAAGGGATCCAGGAGTTCCAAGGATATGGAGTCAGGAAGAAGAATCTTCAAGACATGGAGGGGAGTTGAGTGGGAATACCCTGTGAAGGGAAGAAACATTTATCAAATATATAAAATTTGCCAGACACTGTGATAAAATCTAACAGAAATATCTCATCTCATCTTCCCAACACTGGGATATAGGTAATATTATTATACCCATCTTACAGTAGAAGAAAAAAGGAAGGTAGATATTAAGCAACTTGTCTAGGGGAGCATAACTATTAATTCAGTATCTGAGGCTAGATTTGAACTCTTCTTCCTGACTCCAGGCCCAGTGTTCTTTTCATTGGGCTACCTAGTTACATAAAGATGTGTGAAGGGATGCTGGGTAGAGGAAATAACATTCATAGAAGCTTATCTAGAGTATAGAAAGGGTGATGTGTAGTAATGTGGAATCAGTCTGGGGTGAAAAAAAAAACACACCAAAAAGAAACAAAAACAAGAAGCAAAGACCTTAGAATCAATGATACAGAGATGGAAGTGACCTTAGGAGCTTAAATGAGTTTTGGGCCTGTTTCCTGAAAACCAGCAAGCAAGAATTGAGAGACTTGGGCTCAGATGAATGCAGGTTGGAAGATGTCCTTTTTCAGCCATAAGACAGGGAGATCACAACCCAAAGTAAGAAGGAGACATCACATCCAGGAACTGGTGCATCATTCAAAATGTCAAAGCATGCAGATACACACACACATTTGTTGTTGTCATTGAGTCTTATAAATAATGTCTGACTCTCCAAGATCCCATTTGGGGTTTTCTTGGCAGAGATACTGAAGAGGTTTGTCATTTCCTTTTCTAGTCCTTTTTATAGATCTAGAAATTGAGACAAACAGGATTAAGTGACTTGCCCAGGATCACATGGCTAGTAAGCGTCTGAGGACAGATTCAAACTCAGATCCTCCTAACTCTAGAGCTGACATTCTATCCAGTGTGCCACCTACTTGTCCACACATGCAAATGGCCTTGGCAATTTTAATTTAAATGATCCGTTGACTAAAGCAACCAATTAATTATATCAAGAATAACCCTAATAGCTCACTTTAACAAAGAAACTGACCCAGCTCCCACTCTTGCCTAGTCATATAACCTTGCAGAAATTTTCTATCTCAACACCATCCTTAAGCTGAATTTTAGGGGAGAGAAAATTTTCTCTCACTGTTTCTGTTGTCTGCCTGTTTCCCTCTCTGTCACCCTTTTCTATATCTCTCTCTTTGTCTCAATCTCTGTCTTCTTCTGGGTGTGAGTCTATTCAAATGCTAAAACCCATTTAGAGGTGTTCATGCATTCTTACAAAACAACTTTCTTTCCTGATAGGCAGGACCTGGCCAGAATTTGAGTCTAATGGCAGATCCCTCAATAAGCCAGCGTCACCTCCTCACCATGATTACAAAGCAGAGGAGAGTAAGGCAAGTGTGTCTCTAATGTGCACAAATATCTCAAAGATTAATGATTGTATCAGCAGAGTCAGCTTCTTTCACCAAAGCAGCTCACCAGGCACCTGTGATTTAAGAGAAAATGCCCAAGGGAGCTAGCAGAAGCACATATAAATGAAATGACTTGCCTAGGGTTCTAAGAAGCATCCTAGCTCTTACTCTGGCCTCACCATCTATCTTGGAACTAAACCTACAGGCCACTGATCCTTGACTTCTGACACATTGAAATAATTATATATGTGTTAGGACTATTCATTAGAAATAAGCTCCCCAAAAGCATGGATTGAGTGGTAAAACAAACAAAACTCCTAGGCTTTAGCACAGTGTTTGGCACATAAACACCCTAATAAACTGTCTTTTCTTTCATTCATTCATTCATTCATTTATTCATTCATTCATGTATGCATGCATGCATGCATCAATGCATGCTTTCATTTTTGTATTTATTTATGTATTCATTCCCTATACCAAAGTCCTTCCCAGTTCTTACTTTGCATTTTCCAAATTCAAAAGTTCTTTTTAGATCCAAAGATTTATGATCTTAAAGTTTGGGGAAATTCTAAAAGTTGAAGAAAACAAGAGCAAATCACAGCAGATCATGACAGTCTCTTTTCTCTCTCCCATTTCCTTGTTGTATCTGAAGTCGAAGACGTCTTTCCTGGTCAGTTAGCAATTGAGTTTTTTCTAGTCAGGGCCATGGACATCCATTTCATAGAAAGTTCCTGTCCTCCCACATCACTGTTAGCTACTTTCCCTCATAGCTCTAACTACAGACCCACTTCACAGCATTCCACTGGCCAGAAAAGAAAACAGAGCTAGAGAGGAAGGAAGGTCACCTCCAGTACTTCTTGTTTGAAAGGAGTTGGCAAAGTGGAATGCCTGCTCAGCAGAAGGGTGTAAGATACTGAAATTGGAATTTGTCATTTTGGTTTAATTTCTCCACTACAGTGAGTCTATTAAAGAAACAACTGATGGGGAGACTAATGCCCTGTCACTTATTTTATGAACTCATCCTTCCTTTGGTTTGCCTCACAGTGGGATTTCCTATTTTGGGTCAGTGGGCCTTAGTCACTTGTGTGCATTTCATTCAAAGCCCATCTACTTGTACTTATATTTTGGACATTTATATGAAAACCAAGGAAAGGAAAAAAGGATAAGGAGAAGAGAGAAAGAAATTGAAAGAAAATCAAATAAAGAGGTCAAATTTAATATAAGTTAATCATACTTCTACATGCTAGATATGTCATCAATGTCACTTTAAGTCCTGAATGTGGAAAAAAGAAATGTCTCCTCCTTAGCACCTTCAAATGTTTCAGACAGCATTCAATATGTTACTCTACTTTGTCCCAAAATCCAAATGATCAACACATATAATAACTAAGATATTTTTGGTGCCTGGAAACTAAAGCAATTTTGGAAGTCAGATTCATTATTTTTTTCTTGAATCTTATAATATGCCAAATTTAAATGGGGATTTATCTTTACAAATGCATAATGTAAGAATCAGGGAGGCACAATGAATGAAGAGATGGCCTTAGAGTCAGGAAGATCTTGGTTCAAGTCTGGCTTTGATTCCTTCTGTTTGTGAGTTTTTAAAAAAAATCACTCACCTTTTCAGTGGAATATGAAACTCTTTATAAATTGCAGAACAGAATCATTGCCAGCTATCAGTCTTTTTTTTTTTTTTTTTGGTGAGGCAATTGGGGTTAAGTGACTTGCCATGGTCACACAGCTCATAAGTGTCAAGTGTCTGAGGCCAGATTTGAACTCTGGTCCTCTTCAATCCAGGGCTGGTGCTTTACCCACTGTGCCACCCAGCTGCCTTATCAGTCTTTATTGGTAGAGAGAATTCTGTAAAATGAGAGATTCCTATACTGACAAAAAAGACAGATAAGAACAATGTCCTTGCTTTTCTTCCATTTCCTCCTCCTCTTCTTTCTTTCTATCTTCCTTCCTTCCCTTCTCCTCAGTTGCTACATTCCCTAATCCATGTCGATCAGTAAATTCAATCTCTCTCTCTTTTTTTTTTTTTTGAGGTGACAAAGGCTCTTTATTTCATTCTCATGAGAAGGAGACACCCTGGTGTGCAGCTAGTGGGTGCCCAGAAAGGGGGCTCACTGGCACTGTTTTATACCCTGGTCCCTAACACAAATGGACCCTCCCTTTTTCATCACTGGTGGGGTTATAATCTATGCGCAAAAACTAGCTAATCGGAATGCAGTATTCCCACCCCTCTTCCTTGTATGGTCATAACTCAGGAGTGGACCTTGTACTTCCTTATATGGACACAACTCTGGAGCAGACCTTATTGAGACCAGGGCTCCTTGAACCATGCGACCTTGATTACCTGAGGGGGAGGAGGGGATCTGAGACCTTTGTCCTACAAACAGGTCAGGGGTGTATGACTGACTGTTATATCCACATTGAGAGGAGACAACTACCCATTTCTCACAATCCCTAATCTTTATTTTTGACTATTTGGCTCCTCTCATTCCATTTATTGAATATCTCCTCTGCCTTTTGGTCTAAATCTGTGAATCCTATGCTATCTAGGCAGATTAGAGCATCAGATTACCCCTTTGGCCCCTCTGGGCTATGCTTCTTTCTTAATTTAGACTTAGATTTGGAGAAATGCTCAGATGCCATGGTAAAGGGGGTGGCCAGCTGTACCAACCCACAAGTCCCAGCCCAGTTAGGGAGTAAGGTTGACCTTCCACCACAATACCACCATAGGTTGGCTTGGGGGAGGATAAGGGATGAAAAATCTACTGAGTTGTTCTCGGTTACTTCCCATGTTTGGACACAAATCATATTACCCAAGACCGGAAAACCTCTCACCCATATGGAGAGACAGGTGGGATGGTTTCCTGGGACTCCAACAAAACTGGGTATGATCTTTTCTCCTGTCCTTTTTATTACAGGGAAGAGTAGCTCCAAATCTCTGCAAGTCTCACCCTTTGCCAACACGTTCTGGTATAATTGAAGGAGACACCAGAATCCCTCCAGGCTAAAATCTGGACTTAGAGTATGGGCAGCTGGTCTTCCTAAAGTGCTGACCCATTTCCTCTGAGCATTTGAATCTCCAAACCCAGTCTCTGTCTCCGCTGTCTGTCTCACATCTTTAACTTCATTGGCCTGTAACTCAGGAGTTTCAGGGTTTCCTAATTTCCCTTCTGCACTTGGAGAGGTTATTTCTGGAGTCTTAAAAAGATAGGGGGATGTAGGATCCATGGGATTTTCAAAGGATATTCCTATTCTTCCTACGGGATCAGTTTCTTCTTCAGATGCCCACATACCAAATCCTTTTCACTTCTCCACTACTTGTTTGCCTGAGCAGCTCCCACTACCCCAAAATGTTACCTCCCTTCCCCCTTTTTGTACCAGGCTTAGTATATTGTACACTAAAGTCTTTTTAAACTTCACCCTCGGTCAATCAAATTCCTTATTAACAGTCCACTGCTTATGTTTTGGCTTTGTTTTTTCTTCTGGAAAAGGTGCTCCTTTTACTTGAGAGTAGTGAGTAGTGAATCTAGTTTTGCTCCTCAGTCCTCACTGCAATGTCAGTGAAAAGTAACACCAGGAACAACCCTTCCCAATCAAGTTCCATCTTGTTGCTCTTCCAGGCTCTTATCAATACCCAGTCTCCAGGCTTAAATTGGTGAGCTGGAAACTCAAGAGGAGGAGTCTAGGCCAGAAGTCCCTTCTGTCATAGTAAAGAAAGAGTCAGAGAGGCCAGAAATATCTGAGAAACATGCTTTTCATTTCTATTACTGGGAACTCTGTTTCCCTTCCCAAGTAAGGATCACATATACATTTAAGGTTTGGCATACTTGATTTTCATTAGATCCAAATTTAGGCCAAAGAACTGAACTTCCCTTGAGGGGAACCCCAGCCCATATTAGGCAACAATATTTTATAATTTTCTTCTTGCATTTTCCTCTATGCTTCTGAAATTTATCCCAGATTTCTAATTTGTCTCCCAAAGGGCTGTCTTTGGGAATTTGGGGGAGGTGTACTTTCTTCCTTTTCTGTATCACTAGAGGTGGCATTCCTCATCGTTAATGAACCCTTTGAATTCTTGGGAACCACCCCTGCCTGGCACACTTCTTGGCATCTCCTGGCACATTGCTTGGCACACCAGGGGCTTATGGACTCCAATCGCCTGGTACACTGCTTGGCTTCCTGGTTGGTACGCCTGGCACCTATGGACTCTAACTGCCTGGCACCTTGGCACACCTGGTACCTACGGACTTTAACCACCTGGCACCCTGGTTAGCACACTTGGCACCTAAGGACTTTAACCACCTGGCACCTTGGCACACCTGGTACTTATGGACTTTAACCACCTGGTACCTTGGCACACCCAAAACCAAGAAAGAGAATCCAGGAACCCCAGGATCCTGCATCAAGAGTGAAAAGCTGTTCCAGTGAGAGATGCCACTAATGCCTCATGCTGTTCAAAGCTTTATCTAACAAATTATTTAACATAACAAAACATTCTGTAAGTTACCCTCCTCTACTTCTCTTGAAACAAACTTGAGATGTTAATGTTATGGGGGAAAATGGGTCCAGATTAGGTGTTAAGGGTTGGGGTTCTTAGGAATTCCTCTTTAAAGAATTACACCCTCTTGCACATGAAAGCATTTAGAATATGATGGTCATTTATTTAGGAGCAAGGGAAGGGAAGGGGGGGAGGGAAGGGATGGGAAGGGAAAGAAAGGGAAACCAAGAGAAACCAAGAGAAATCCTTGGACTTCTCTTGGGGAGAAAGGCACAAAGCATGTGCAAAGTTCCTTTAGTGAGGGAGGACCATCCCCCACTGGTAGTGACTGGAGGAATTGGGTGAGAGGTTGCTACGGATCTCTCAAGCTATCTCTCTCTTCAGGACACAAAGGCTGCAGCCAGATGCAAACTTATCTCCCCAAGGGTAAGGGAGATCAGAATGAAGGGTGGAGGTCCTGAAGCTAGCTCAGTCTGATCTGGTTCCACTTATCTCTCTAGGTGTATCTGTACTCTGGTTTAGTTTCTCAAGGAGAAGATTCCTTAACGTACTCCAGAGAACTTCTGGGGTACTCTGGGCCCCATGACATTTCCCCATTTCTCTCTATATAAGGAAAGGGGATAAAGATTCATCTGTAACTGCTTCGTGCTGAGTGGGGGGGTCAAAGAAATCATGGTGCAAGGGAGGGGGAGGGGAGAGAAGTGGAGAATGCCTGGAATGTGAGGAGCTGTGAGGTCCAGAGGCAACACATAGGCTCAGTGCCATGAATCCTTGAGCCTAGATGGAACAGACTTAAACAAAAAATTAAAACTGACCAGAGCAAAAACAAAAAGCGACTTTATCAGATCAGGAGTAAAAGTGTGACCATTTTTGTTTGTTTGTTTGTTTGTTTGTTTTTGTTTTTGTTTTTGTTTTTTGTTTTTTCCCAGGGGAAGCTGGAAAGGCTGAATGCAGGACAGGGCATGGCCTGCCTTGCAGGAGTTAAGTAATCAGATCGAAGCTGCACTGGGCAATGGGTGTAGGCAACTGCAGATTAGGTAAAGCAGATGGGAGCAGCTGCTGAATGAAAAGAAATAGGAGAATAGAGTACACATTGGATCTCCCCCAGATTGTGACAGGGGTTGTGGAGACCACTGTTGGGTAGGGCAAATAGAGGAATACTGAAATCCACTCCCAGTGTGGCTGGAGCTCAGCTGTGGAGGGCAGAGGGAATTGGTTCTGAGATCAGCCAGTGGGCAAGGAGAGGTCTCAGTCATAGAGTGATCCGACAGTGGTTTACCCATAGGTATGGAAGCAGGCAGGGAAGGAGTGAAACGACAAACAGGTAGGGAATGAGTTTGAGGAGCAATGGGGCCTGGGGTCTCAGAGGAAGTGCCCAAAGGGTTAGTCTGTGAGGTGGGTGGGGGAGGGTAGCAGTCTTTGGCTGTGGGGTGAGTGGGGGAGGGGAAACAGTCTTTGGCTGCAATGTGAGTGGAGATGGGGAAAAGGAGATTTTGCTCTGGTCAGTTTTAATTTTTTATTTAAGTCTGTTCCATCTAGGCTCAAGGATTCATGACGCTGTGCCTACGTGTCACCTCTGGACCCTCTGGGCCTTTCACAGCTCCTCACCTGGGACCAGGCCTTCTCCACTTCTCTCCCCTTCCCCTCCCTTGCAGCATGATTTCTTCTACCCCTGCTCAGCATGAAGCAGTTTCAGAAGAATCTTCATCCCCTTTCCTTATATATAGAGAAGTGGGGAAATGTTGTGGGCCCAAAGTCCCCCAGACATTCTCTAGGGCACATTGATGAATCTTTTCCTTGAGAAAGTAAACCAGAGGACAGATAGGCCTAGAGCTAGCTTCAGAACCTCCACCCTTCATTCTAGTCTCCCTAGACCCTGAGGACATAACTTTGGGTGTGGGTGTGACTGTGGCCTTTGTGTCTGGAAGAGAGAGATGGCTTGAGAGATCTGTAGCCACCCCTCACCTAATTCCCCCAGCTACCACCAGTGGGGGATGGTCCTCCCTCACTAAAGGAACTTTCCACAGGCAGATGGTCACACCCTCATCAGTACCCTATCAAAGTACCTGCTGGTTTCCTGCTCGAGGAGATTGGTACCTCAGAGCCACGTGCTTTGTTCTATATCTATCTCCCCATGAGAAGTCCAAGGATTTCTTTCATGGTTTCCCTTCCCCCCACCCTCCCCTTCCCTTGCCCCTAAATAAACTACCATCTTATTCTAACTGCTTTTGTGTGCAAGAGGGTGTAATTCTTTAAAGAGGAATTCCTAAGAACCCCTACCCTAACGCCATTTCCCCCCCATTTTCTCCCCCATAACACTGTTCTCAATAATTCTTGGGAACTTAGCAGCGAGGTGACAAAGGCTCTTGATTTTTTTCTCATGAGAAGGAGACACCCTAGTGTGCAGCTAGTGGGTGCCCTGTAAATTCAATCTCTTAAATGACAACCTCATTATCATTTGTCATTTTAACGAAGAGGTCTTGGTTTACCATCATAAATGCTTTCATTTTTATAAGCAAATCCTTAGGACTCCAGTCAATGTGTCTTAGATCACATCTTTTGGTTTATTTCATATTATATGGTCATCACAAGCAAAGGACTTTTAATTACTTTCAAAAATATGGTGCCATTTCATAGGTTCTTTTATAAAGCAGACCATTTTTGCTTATAGGTGACAATTCTAGGTCTATGTACCTGTTACTGTCCTTTACTTTTCCCTGGTGAAGTCATTTGTAATTGTTTCAATATTATGTCTGTATTTAATCTCATACTCATGAACTCAGAGAATAGAGATAATTTTTCTCCTTTTTGACAAGTGTTCGTATTCTCATAGTTGCTTTTGGATGATGGAACCTATGATTCATTAATATTGTAAGGATACTTACTATACTTTTAAAATTTTAATCTTGCATTTAACTATTCTGAAAGACTACACCAAGCATGTTATCTTGGTATTAATTGCTGTAGGCATTTTATTTCCATTGAATTTTGATTTAAGGATCATTTTAATTCTCTTGATATAAGAAGCCAAAGATTTCTCCTTAATAGCTTTATGTTCAATGTTTCTTACACATTTTTGGCCTCAAAAGAAATCTATCACTCAGGTATTGTTGTTGTTACTGTTATTATTGTTATTTTACATATGAGAAAACTGAAGTAAATCACAATTATCCATGGACACCTAGTCAATGAATCTCTAAGTCCATGGTAAAAAATAAAGTTATCATCCCCTCTCAGTTCCATCATTCTTTCCATTTCAACTTTCCACTGCCTCCTATTATAGCCAACCATGTACCTTCCTTTGTCCCATGAGTGACCATAATTTTTTTTATTTGAATGTGACTTAGATATCTCATAATTTGTAATCAAATAATATCATCTGAAGACAATATGACATAGGTATTACAAGGTTGATGCCAGCTAAAACTGATTTTACAAGTAGTGAAGAATAATGGGCAAAATAATGGACCCCTGTTCAGGAGACATGGTTTTAAGGTTATACTACAAGAATTCCTAGCTATTTGACCTCAGACAATTTCCCAGAAGAAGAATATTAGAATTTCTAAGACACAGAATGAAATGGAATCCTGAAGATCATTCTTAAAAATCTATATTTAGAACAAAGAAAAAAGACAAAGGAAGGAATAAGCTCTTTGCTTTGTGTAGAAGACATAGAAATAACTATTGTTGGAGAGGAATTAGAACTATTCAATCTTAGTTTTCTTGTTTTCTCTTCTAAGGAGAATAATCTTTGGATTACAAAGGGGAGAGGAGAATGAGGGAATCGATACTTAATGGAAGTATGGAAGTAGTAAGATAATACCTCACTGGGCTCAACCGGGTCTAAATGAAGAGGACACCAGGGTAAAGGAGGAACTGGGGAAGGTGATTGTGGAGTCATTATCTTATCTTTGAAAGACTCTAGAGAATGAGAGTTACTGTAAAATCAGAGGGGACGAGATGTTCTGAATTCCTAAAAAAAATAGAATCAGCAAGTACAGGCTAGTGAATTTTGAGTTCTGACAAAATCTTAGAACATATGTTTAAGGTGCTGGTCAGTGAGTATCTAGAAAAGGAAGGAGTGATCACATAGAACCAGAAGATCTCCAACAAGAATTGGAATCGATGGATTTAGGTTCAGATTCCAGTTTAGCCACGTACCGTGTGACTTTGTTCAAGGCACTTGACCTCTCTTTATGTCTAATTTTCCCCAAACGTAACATAAGGGGCTTGAATCACATCATCTTGAAGGTCTATTCCAATTCTGAACGTCTCATCCTGTAGTTATACTGTGGCTTGTTCCTCTTCCGTGCTTTGCTCAATTGCTTTCCTCCTCATTTGGTAGCACATGGTGCAGCCCCATTTTAGAAGGGATGTTTCAGTGTGAAACCAGGAAACCTCCTTCACAGAGAAGGGACAATTCTGCCACTTTTGAGGTTCCCCATTAGTGGAAAATAATGGTTCTCAAAGGATCTACTATACAAACGCTCACAAACTGTAAGCCATTTACACTTAACGTGCTCCATGAACACAGTGGAAGTTTTCTGACTGCTAGGATTTATCAAAAGAAATAATCCAACAACAACCAACAAACATTGAAAGGCAAAGTTGTAAGGCTTACTTATCAAGGTGGCTATAAAATTGTGATTGATCTCACTCTTCCCCATACTCTTTCATTTTTTTTTCTTTTTCTTTCTTCAGCATAATCAAATCTCATTGCAGAATATGTAACTTAATCAAAATATTCTCAGAAATTTCTAAATGAAATTAATAAGGAAACCATCTCCTCCCACTATGATTTTTAATAAAAAAATATTTGTCTAGTACCACAGTTGAGGTAGCGAGGGACAGTGGATATTTTCTTTCTCCTTATCTGCATTCCCAGAACTTAAACACAGGTCTTGGCAAAGGCTAAGCACTTAAGAAATGCCCATTTACTAACTGGTGGTCAGGCACTGTGTCAATCTACAGTGCCTAGCACATAATAGGTGCTCTATAAATGCCTTTCCTTACCCTTAATCCTGAAGATACAAAGAAACCCCTTCCATACTCTTTATTAATTGAGTCAATTGACTCATAGTTCATAGACAAAATTGAATCCACTTATCAAGACCTCTTTCTTATTCCTAATTTTACACTCCAAATCATTTAATAGTATACTTAAGTTTACTTTCCTTTCTCCTTGCCAATGCCAGCTTTTTCCCCTTGATCCTTTTATCTTATCTCTCCCATATTCTGAGAGAGCTTTTCTCTTCAATTATCCTCTCCCTCTTCTTTGTTCAATCTCTCCTTATGTACTGTCTCTTTTATTAATGTCAACAAAAATTTATAAATCTTTCCCCATTGTTAAGTAATAAAAAAGCCCAACAAACTGCATTGCACTTTAGCCTACAATTCCTGCAGTCTCTAATACTTTTGCCTCCTTTACATGGCAAAATTTCAAAAAAAACCAAAAACTGCAAACATGGTGGCTTCTCCATTTTTCATATTTCACCTCAATAATAAATTACATGTGCATTTATTAAACAGATGTGTATAGATTGAAAATATAGTCATTAAAAAGTCACTGATGCTTTTCTTCTTATATTTATCTTACATTCTCAATGTATGCCTTCTACTGCTTTTCCCTCAGAAAAACATCACATAACGATTTTTAAAAATTAATGATAAATAACAACTGAAATAAACCAATTAACATATCAATAAGTCCTTATATTATATGCATCATCCCATGTCCAGAGGGCTTCATCTCTGCAAAGAAGGGAGATACTTAAATCTTCATTTATCTTTTTTTCTGGTTGGATCCAGAAAATTAAGGTATTCAGTTTTGGTTTGTTTTTCTTAATGTTCCTTTTACTTATATGGTTATATTCATTCTGAAAATAATTTCCTTGTTCTTAATTAATTTCTTACTTTTGTTTATATCATTTTGCATCAATTCTTTAAAGTCTTCCTATATTTCTCTACGTCCTTCATATTCTGAATTTAATTTAGTTTATTTTCTTCTTCTTCTTTTTTTTTTTTTTTTTTGCGGGGCAGTGGGGGTTAAGTGACTTGCCCAGGGTCACACAGCTAGTAAGTGTTAAGTGTCTGAGGCCGGATTTGAACTCAGGTACTCCTGAATCCAGGGCCGGTGCTTTAACCACTGTGCCATCTAGCTGCCCTGCTAATTTAGTTTATTTTTAAGAATCACAATCATTCCCTCATATTCACAAACCACAATTTGTCTATTTCACAAAGGAAAGCCATTTATCGTGTTTAAAATTCTTTGATACTAAAAATAATAGAATAAGGATTTTTTATATGTAAGAATTTTGTTTTAGTGCTAATCTCCTGGAGATATCTGTCTGGCAGATCTATAAATAAAAAGTCTAGATATTTTAATTACACAATTAACATAATTTCAAATGGCTTTGCAGAATAAATGGGCTGCTACATCACTCCACCAGTGGTGTAATAATGTGTCCATCTTTCCAGCCTCTTTCATGTTGATTGCAAGTTTTGCTTCTTGTTTTTGGTGCATTTGCTATAGAAGAGGTAGAACCTGAGAACTGTCTGATATCCATTTCACTTGTTAGTGATTTGGAACCATCTTTCAGATAGTTGGGAAGAGCTTGAAATTCATCCTTTGTTGATTATTCATTCATATCCTTTTGATCATTTGTCCATGGTGCAATGGGGTCTTGTGTTAGTTCACTATATATCATGAATATCAGACCCTTATCAAATATAGTTAATAAAAATGTTTCCCCCACCTGACTACTTCTCTTCTTGTCCTGGTATTGACTTTGTTCCACAGAATGCTTTTGAATTTCATGTATTTGAAAATATCTGTTTTGTATTTCATGATTTTGTCTTTCTTTTGCTAGATTGAGAATTCTCCCTTGAATAATAGTTGGAAATACCTGATTTGTTTTATTTCTAATGATTATTAAGAGTAACCTAGAGAGGGGCAGCTAGGTGGTGCAGTGCACTGGCCCTGGAATCAGGAGTACCTGAGTTCAAATCAGGCCTCAGACCCTTGACACTTACTAGCTGTCTGACCCTGGGCAATTCACTTAACCTTCATTTCCCCACAAAACAAACAAACAAAAAAGAATGATAATATTGGATGCCTAAGAAAGTAGGCCCATAGTGAGGCTAACTGTATTGTGATGTAGATTTTTGAATGTCAAAGCTAGAGAATATTTTAAAGACCTTCTAACTCACTATACTAATTTTTAGATGAGCAAAGAGATACCTGGAATGCTAACTTCCCAAAGGTAACACAGTAAATAAGTGACAAAGTCAGGACTAGAATACAGGTATTTGTACAAGTTTAAATATTTCTGCTACTCTATACATCCTTTTTCCTTCAAGGAATGCAAGAGAAAAGGGGGACTAAATTTAGCATCTATCCAATTATGTTATCATACAATCTCAAAATCAATGTAAAATTATTGAATTTCTGAAACAACAAATGCATACATATATAAACATACACATAAATAGGTATATGTGTACATCTATATCTATATCCATCTTTCTATCTCTATCTTTATGTATATCTATATTTCTGTGTGTGTGTGTATATATATATATATGTATATATATATATATATCCTCATAGAGATCCTTTCCCTTTTTCTCTAGGTTAGTTAAATGGAGTACTTTCTCTTTTACTGCTGAGTATTTTATGTAAAACCTTTAAAGGACAAGGTCCATTAAATCTACAGATATTTTAAGGTCCCATATCATGACCATCGATATCATCATATTCACCTCTTCTAAGAAATTCCGAGGTCAATTGTCATTTGAAAGTTTCATTTTCTGCATTCAGGAATTCATCAGTCTTCCCATGACAACAATCCTAGACATATAATATATACATTTTAGGAAGGTGAGCATGGAGACTACCTCTGAAACATACTGACTATATGACACTTGTCAAGTCACTTAACCTCCAAGTGTTCTAGGTGAGTCTCTAAGATTATCCATTAAAATAAAAGTTTTGCCTTTCATTGGTCTCCTGAACTGAGGATTCCCTATATGACTACAATTGCAGGTCCAGTCTAGATTTATCCAGTGAGGGTAGGGACAAAGGCAGCAAGGAATTGATATGATGTAGGAATTAGGGCATTTCATTTTGATATGAGAGCAATTTGGTCCCATTTTGCAAAGTCAAGTCCATGTTTTCTTGAATTATGAGCTAAAGTCAGTGACTAAGGTCACACAGAGATTAAGCAGCCAAGAAAGATTCATGCCCAGTGCTTTGGGCTCCAGAAGGGAGCTTTCTCCATGCTATCACATTGCTGCTCTTGTGAGACAGCCTTTTATAGAGAAGTTACCTGGCCTGTCTCACTTCCTGAAAACCCCCCATCTTGGGAGCATGTTGAACTAGAGAAAACCATGATTTTTCAGGGTCAGAGGCCACAATTCAAGGTTTATTTGGTGCTAGTTGTACAACTTTCATCAGGCAGCAAACCTCACTGGGCTTCTAGCTTCATTCTTGAAACTTGTCAACAAGTTTGTGGAAAGTTCTTTATGAAGATTATGTCTTCATATAAGAGATTAGCCGTTCAAGGAGGAAATGTTATTTTCAAACAATAGGCAGTAATGATTAGATCCTTTTGGCTTTATGAACTTTTCTAGTGAAAATTGAAAAAGCTATTAGGTCTTGTCTGCTGGGGCCAGGCTGGAAAGGGAAAAGGAAGAGCATTGTAACTGGGGGCCTTTCACTATAACACAGGGACCCAGGGAAGAGAAAGATAAGAAAAAAGTATCTTGTTTACTTCAAAAGACAAAGATTAAAAAAAATTAAAAAGCCTTAGTCTTATTCACCAAAACATGATTCTCTGTTTTTTATCTTTCTGCAACATAAGGAAGGAAATGAGAAAATAGATAACATTTTGAATCCTAAATATATCAGAATGTTCTATCAGTGTGGAGATAACATGGTACATAGGGAGCGGGCTTGGTACCAGGAAGATGTAAGGTTCTGATTACTTCCTCGGATGCTAGATTGATGGGTTAATCACAGCAAATCATATAACTCCCTGACCCTCAGTTTCTTCATTTGTAAAATGGGTGCAAAATCCACCCAAATCCCAGTGTTATTGTGAAGATCAAAAACACAGCATATGTGAAGCGCTTTCCAAAATTTTTTATATATAACTTACAATTACAGAATCTGAGAGTTGGAAAGGGCTTTTCAGCCATCTTGAGCAGTGTTTCTGAATTTTCTTTTGCGGCAAAGACATTTTGGTCACTCTGTTGGAATCTGTAGATCTCTTTTCAGAATAATGAGAAGTGATACATTTGTAAAGTGCTGGACCTGACTGGGAGGCCTGAATTAATATTCCGCCTCAGTTACTTATCTTGTGATAGTGGTCAAGTCACTTTACTTCTGTCTGCCTGAGTTTCCTTACCTGTGAAACATGGATAATAAGAAAACCTACTGTCCAGAGTTGTTGGGTAGAAAAAAAATTAGATGTTCATAAAGGTAAAGTACATATAAATGCTATTGATTTTTATTACTATAAGTAAGTCAATAAGCATTTATTAAGTACATACTTGTGACAGGCACCATGCTAATGGCTAGAGATACAAAGAAGGCAGAAGGCAGTCTTTGTCTCCATGGAGACACCAAGAAAACCAATATGTACAAACATTTTATATATGGAAATAATGAACAGAGGGCAGAGACTAGAATTACTAGGGTTTGGAGAAAGACTTCTAGTAAAAGATAGGCTTTTAGTTGGGGCATAAAAGAGGCCATAAAGGCAGCTAGGTGGCACAGTAGATAAAGCACAGTGGATTCAGGAGGACCTGAGTTCAAATCTTGCCTCAGACACTTGACACTTGACACTAGCTGTGTGACCCTGGGCAAGTGACTTAACTCTCATTGTCCCACAGGAAAAAAAAAAAAAGGAGGCCATAAAATCTAGGAGGGATAAAAGAGGAAAGAGAATATCAAAACTTTTAAATGTAAAAAACAAAACCAAACAAAAATACATGGACTTGCAAAAGAAACAAATTATCTTGAAATACATTTATCACATTAAAAATCTAATTGCACATTCATCTTAAGAAATTCTAATCTACCTAAATTTACATGCAAAAAGAATTCCAATTTTACCTGCCATCAGAAGTTGGAAGACCTCTAAGTGGTATTCCAGTAGATAGAGTGCCAGGCCTGGAGTCAGGAAGACTTATCTTTCTTAGTTCACATCTGGCCTCAGACATTTATTAGCTGTGTAACTCTGGGTACGTAAATTAATCCTATTTATCTCAGTTTCCTGGTCTGTAAAATGAACTGGACAATGAAATGGCAAACTACTCCAGTATCTTTACCAAGAAAACCCCAACAAAGTTTTCAAAGAGTCAGACATGACTGAAAATGACTGAACAACAAGCATAAGAAGAAGTAGAACCTATTTCCTATGAAGGCAGTTCTTTCTATCTTTGTACAGATCTAGTTATTAATAATTTTTATTGTTGCATTTCTTGTCATTGTTTTATTTCCCCCTTGCCATCAACCCCAAAATGTTCTTTTTGCAGTTTTCCACCCATTGATCCTAGTTTGTTTTTGTTTTTTTTTTTTTCTTTTTGGGGATTAAATAAACAAGTAAATCTCTCTCCAATATGGCAATCCTCCAAATACTGGTACTGTGGCCTTAGCTATTCTTGCTGTCACATCATACTTCTTACACATTGAGTTTTCTCAGTCCCCTCAAACTCACACAAACAAATAAACATACATAAATACACACACACAGACACACACACACAGACACACAGACACACACACACACGGAAACAAAACAAAACTGTCTATCCTTGCCTATGCCATTTTACAGTGGTAAAACTTGTTTTTTGCACATGGTTTAAAACTTTACATTTACCTCTACTGGATATCATCTTATATTAAAAGCAATGATTTACCCTTTCAAAACTAGTTTGAATACTGACTCATACAGTTATCAACTAATTATCCAAGCTTTTTTAAAAACCATCTACATGATTAAAAAATAAAGCATAGTAGCTTTTTTCTAAGTTATCAAAAAAATATTAAACAAAAGAGAGATAAACTCAGATTCTTAGAATACTGCACTATATACCTTCCACCTTCTTGGCCTAGAACCATCAACAATTATTTGAGTCCAGCCAGACTAATTTCTGAGTTTTTGTTTGTTTGTTTGTTTTTGTTTTGGAAAAGTGGGAACAGTTGGTTCCCTGAATATCCTTATTTGAAACATATTTGGTGCCACTTGGTATGCCCAATTCAGGATAAGATCAGTTCCCATTTTTATAGAAATGTACATCTTTAAAGGGATTTATACATCCAAGAAAAGTGATTTAAGTAACTTAAGCTTTCTTCTCCAAGTTTTGTAGCTAATGACAAGTTGGAAGCAAATTCTTTAAGATAACAGTTGTCTGTGCTTATTTGTTTGCTTGTTTGTTTTAAGATACAGAAGAAAAGGAAAGCAGAAATTAATTTTTCCCAATTCTGATATTGATCCTTTTATTCAACAAGCATTTATACTACATGAAAATTACTTGGAGCAAGTCATCATTTTGATCTAGTTTAATTTTTAGACAACAGTGGTAAAGTACATGAACTTCTACTGACCCAGAACATCTAGTCTTGACAAGAGGCAACATGATTGACTTGCTTGCATTATATATTAATGGTACTTTGCTGGACTTCAAATAATACAGGTGTAGGAGGGCTGTGTGTATAAGTGTGGTATATGTGTGTGTCTGTATGTGTGCATGTAATGTTTCTCTTCTGGTATGTTGTTAATTTGTTTTATAAGATTAATGTAATAATTACAATGATAACAATATTAGATGTGGAGATGGCATTTATATATCACTTTTTTAATCATAAAAGTATTTTACTATTTTCTAGTTACATGTACAGATCGTTTTCAACATTTGTTTTTATAAGATTTCTAGTTTCAATTTTTTCTCCCTCCCACCTCTGCAAGACAGCAAGCAATCTGATATAGGTTGTATATATATATATATGCTCACACTAAACATATTTTTGCATTAGTCATGTTATGAAAGAAGAATTAGAGCAAAAGGGAAAAAAACAAAAAAAATAGAAATAGTATGGTTCAATCTGCATCTACATGTCACAGTTAATTTTTTATTTTTTTATTTGGAGAGCATTTTCCATCATGAGTCCTTTGGAACTTCCTAAGAAGAGTCAAGTCTGTCACAGTTGATCAACACACAATGTTATGGATACTGTGTAAAATGTTCTCCTGCTTCTGCTCATCTCACTCAGCATCTGTTCATGTAAGTCCTTCCAGGTTTCTCTGAAATCAGCATGCTCATCATTACAGCACAATAATATTCTATTATATTAATGTACCACAACTTGCTCAGCCATTCTCTAGTTGATGGGCATCACCCTCAAATTCTAATTCCTTGCCACCACAAAAAGAGCAGCTATAAATATTTTTGTGCATATGGTCTCTTTTCCCTTTTTTATGACCTATTTGGGAAAAGGACTTATTAGTGGTATTGCTGGGTAAAAGGGTATGCACAATTTCATAGCCTTTTGGGCATAGTTCCAAATTGCTCTCCAGAATGGTTGAATAAGTTTGCAATTCCACCAACAATGCATTAGTGTCCCAATTTTTACACAGCTTCTCCAACATTTATTATTTATTTAATTTTTTTTTTCATATTAGCCAATCTGATGGGTATGAGGTGGTACCTCAGAGTTGTTTTAATTTGCATTTCTCTAATCAATAGTGATTTAGAGAATTTTTTCATATGGTAATATGGAGCTTCAATTTCTTTATCAGAAAACTGGCTGTTCATATCCTTTGACCTTTTCTCAATTGGGAAATGACATGGATTCATATAAATTTGATTTAGTTCCCTATATATTTTAGAAATGTGGCTTTTATCAGAAATACTGGCTATAAAAAAGGTTTCGCAGCTTTCTGCCTCCCTTCTAATTTTGGATGCATTGCTTTTGATTGTACAAAATCTTTTAAATTTAATGTATTCAAAACCATTCATTTTGCATTTCATAATATTCTCTATCTCTTGTTTGGTCATAAAATGTTCTCCTTTCCAGAGATTTGAAAGGTAAACTATTCCTTCCTCTCCTAATTTACCCAAGGTATCACCTTTTATGTCTAAATAATGTACCCATTTTGATCTTATTTAATATGAGGTGTAAGATGTTGGTCTATGCCTAATTTCTGCCATACTGTTTTCCAGTTTTCCCGGCAGTCTTTGTCAAATACTGAGTTCTTATCCCAGAAGCTTGAGTCTTTGGGTTTATCAAACAGTAGATTACTATAATCATTTACTACTGTGTCTCCGATTCCTAACCTATTCCATTGATTCTCCACTATTTCTTAGCCAGTACGAAATAGTTTTGATTACTGCTGCTTCATATTAGTGCTTCAGATTTGGTACAGCTATTCCACTTTCCCTTGCATTTTTTTCAATAGTTCCCTTCATATTCTTGACCTTTTGTTCTTCTAGATGAATTTTATTATTGTTTTTTCTACCTCCACAAAATCATTTTATGTAGTCTGATTGGTATGGCTCTGAATGATTAAATTACTTTAGGTGGAATTGTCATTTTTATTATATTAGCTCAGCCTGTCCATGAGCAATTGATATTTTTTCCAATTATTTAGATCTGATTTGATTTGTGTGAAAAGTGTTTTGTAATTTTGTTTATATAGTTCCTGGCTTTGTCTTGGCAAGTAGACTCCCAAGTATTTTATATTGTCTAACATTACTTTAACTGGAATTTACCTTTCTATCACTTGCTGCTGGACTTTGTTGGTCATGTATAGAAATGCTGATGATTTATGTGAATTTATTTTATATACTACAACTTTGATAAAGTTGTTAATTGTTTCAAGTTGGTTTTGGTTGATATTCTAGGATTCTTTAAGTATACCATCATATCATCTGCAAAGAGTGATATTTTTGTTTCCTCCTTGGCTATTCTGATTCCTTTAATTAATTTTTCTTCTCTGATTGCTAAAGCTAACATTTTTAGTACAATATTAAATAATATGGGTGATAATGGACATTCCTGTTTCACCCCTAATCTTATTGGGAAGGCCCCTAACTTATTCCCATTACATATAATGTTTATTGATAGTTGTAGTTAGATAGTGCTTATTATATATTTATATATATATATATATATATATATATATATATATATATATATATATATATATATATATATATATATATATATATTAGTGAGGCAATTGTGGTTAAGTGACTTGCCCAGTGTCACACAGCTAGTAAGTGTCAAATTTCTGAGGCTGCATTTGAACTCAGGTCCTCCTGTCTCCAGGGCTGGTGCTCTATCCACTACACCACCTAGCTGCCTGATACTTCTTATTATTTTAAAGGAAAGCCCCACCTATTCCTAATGTTCTCTATTTTCAAAAGCTTTCTCTGCATCTACTGAGATAATCATAAAATTTTCATTTTATTATTGATGTTTTTGATTAGGTTGATAGTTTTCCTAATGTTGAACAAGGCCTGCGTTCCTTGTATAAATCCCACCTAGGCATAATATATTATCCTGGTGATCACTTGCTGTAATCTCCTTACTAATATCTTATATAATATATTTGCATCAATATTCATTAGGGAAATTGGTCTATAATTTTCTTTCTCTGTTTTTGCTTTGCCTGGTTTTGGTATCACCACCATATTTGTGTCATAAAAGGAATTTGGTAGAACTCCTTCTTCCCCTATTTTTCCAAATTATTTGTATGGTATAGGAATTAATTATTCTTTAAATGTTTGGTAGAATTCACTTGTAAACCCATCTGGCCCTGGAGATGTTTTCTTTGGGATTTTATTAGAGGCTTGTTCAATTTCTTTTTCTAATATGGGTAGTTTGTATTTTTGTAAATATTTATTCATTTCATCTATATTGTTGAATTTATTTTAATAAAGTTGGGCAAAATAGTTTTGACTTGCCACCACCCCTCTCCACTCTGCACTGTGGTGTGTTGTGCCTCCCTTTTTCCTGAGTGAGACTGACCTTTCTTGAAGTCTTCTAAATTATCTCTTCTTTGAAGAGTGTGACTCTCTGCCTCCTTGCAAGTTCTGTAGTTTCAGAATCTGTCCGGAAGTATGATGTAATGTTCTTTTTGAGGGAACCGAAGGAGGGCACAGGCAACTCGCTGGCTTCTCTCTGCCCTCTTGGCTCCCTACATGGTAAATTTTTTAATATATTCCATCTAATATTGAGAAAAAGGTATATCTCTTTCTATCTCCATTCAATTTTATCCAGACATCTATCATATCTAACTTTTTAAATATTCTATCCACTTCTTTAACTACTTTCTTATTTATTTTATGGCTAGATTTATCTAATTCTGAGAGGGGAAGTTTTAGAACTCCCACTAGTATTTTCTCTTATACCTTCTGCAACTTCTCCTTTAAGAATTGGGATGTGATACCACTTAGTGAATGCATGTTTACTATTGATATTACATTATCATATATCATACTTTTTAGCAAGATATAGTATCCTTCTATATGTCTTTTAATTAGATCAATTTTTGCCTTTGCTTTTTCTGAGATAAGTGTTGCTACCCCTGTTTGTTTTTTTTTTTTTTACTTTAGCTGAAGCATAATATATTCTGCTCTAACCTTTTACCTTCACTCTGTATGTATCTCTCTGCTTCAAATGTGTTTCTTGTAAACAACATGTTGTAGGATTCTGGTTTTTAATCCACTCTGCTATTTGCTTCAATTTTATGTCAGAGTTCATCCCATTCACATTCACAGTTATTATTACTGTCTATTTCAGTCCATTCTATTTATCCCCTTAGTACTTTTCCCCCTTCTTTCACCCTATTCCTCCAGACCAGTGTTTCGATTCTGACCCCTGCCTCCCCCAATCTGCCTCTCTTTTATCAGCCCTGCTCCCTTTTCTTTACCTTTCTCTCCCCTGCTTCTGTCCTCCCTTCTATAAATGCCCGCCTTCTCCCCTTACCCTTTATTACCCTAAAGAATAAACTAAATTTCTTTATCCAAATGAGTGTAAATATTATTGCCTCTTTGAACCAAATATGATGAAAGTAAGGTTGAAACAATGCTAACACCTCCCTTCTTTCCCTCAATTGTAATAGGTTTTTTGTGCCTCTTCATATGATGTAATTAACCCAATTCTACCTCCCCTTTCCTCTTCTCCCCATATACTCTTTTTTTCACCCCTTAATTTTCTTTATATCATCACATCAAATATGATTTATACCCTCTATATATACTACTTCTGTCTCCCCAAATAGAGATACAGTTCTCAAGAGTTATAAGTATTATTTTCCCATGGAGGAATGTAAACAGTTTATTCTTTTTGAATAATTTTTCCCCTCTGTTTACCTTTATAACTTTTCTTGAGACTTGTATGTTAAGATCAAATTTTGTATTTAGTTGTGGTCTTCTCATCACAAAACCTTGAAAGTCCCCTATTTCATTGAATGTCCATCTTTTTCCCTGAAAGAGAATGGTTAGTTTTTTTTCTGGGTACTTGATTATTGCTTGCAATCCAAGCTCCTTTGCCTTTCGGGACATCACATTCAAAATTTGTTATCCTTTAATGTTGAATCTGCCAGTTTCTGTGCCATCCTGACTGTGGCTCAATGGTATTTAAATGGTTTCCTTCTGGTTGCTTGGAGTATTTTATCCTTCACCTGATAATTCTGGAGTTTTGCTACAATATTCCTTGGAGTTTTCCTTTTGGGGTTTCTTTCAGGAGGTGATTGGTGGATTCTTTCAAGGATAATTTTATCTTCTGATTCTACAATATCTTGACAGTTCTCCTTGATAATTTTCTGGAATATGTTGTCTAGACTATTTTTCTGACCATGACTTTCACATAGTCCAATAATTCCTAAATTTTCTCTCCTGGACCTATTTTCCAAGTCACTTGTCTTTCCAATGAGGTATTTCACACTTTCTTCTATTTTTTTCTTTCTTTTGATTCTATTTCAATGATTACTGGTGTCTCATAGGGTCATTAGCTTTCATCTGTCCAATTTGAATATTTAAGGCATGGTTTTCTTCAGTAAGCTTTTGTACTTCCTTTTCTAAGCTCTTCAACCTTTTATCACAATTTTCTTGTGTTGCTTTCATTTTACTCCCTATTTCTTTCTATTATTATTATTATTTTTTTTTTAGTGAGGCAATTGGGGTTAAGTGACTTGCTCAGGGTCACACAGCTAGTATGTGTTAAGTGTCTGAGGCCGGATTTAAACTCAGGTATTCCTGAATCCAGGGCCGGTGCTTTATACACTGTGCCACCTAGCCACCCCTCTTTCTATTATTTTTAAAAGCATTTTTGTGCTCTTCTATGAAGGCTTTTTGGTCTTGAGAACAATTCAGCTTCCCTCTTGAGGCTTCACATGTAGGCAATTTAATAGTAATGTGCTCATCTGAGTTTTTATTTAGCTCTTCCATGTCAACACATAAGCTCTCACTAGTAAGAGTACTTTTCTGTTTCTTACTCATATTATAGCTTATTTTATTTTTCGAGGTTTGCTCCTGGGGCACAACAATAACTGACAAGGTTCACTGTTTCAAGCTTCTTGTACTGGGAGATAGGGGCTGTGTCACTGGCTTTCTACTCTGAGGCCTCTTTGACTTATTAGTTCCTCAGCACCCTGGGCTTGCTCCCTGTGCTTGCTCCAGGTACTGGGATGGCTAGGCCCAGTAGTGCCTGTCCCCTGGGCGGCCCTCCAGCTGGCAGCCTGCCCTCTCATCTGGTGCTGATGGATCTCACAACTGGCCCGCTGGATCTCCATCTTGCTGAGCAAGTATCAAGGGGCCTCAGTTGCTCCACTGTGACCAAGAGCTTTCTGCTGATTTGCCCAGAACCCCTCCATGCTGTGCTGTGCTTCCCTTTTGCCTCAGTCAGACTGACCTTTCCTGAAGTCTTCTAAATTATCTCAAGTTGGAAGATTATGTCTCTCTGTCTTTTTGTAGGTTTTGTAGCTTCAGAATCCATTTAGAGGTTCAATTTAATGTTCTTTTTGAGGTAACGGCAGGAGAGCTCAGGGAACTTGCTGCCTTCTTTCTGCCATCTTGGCTCTATACATCACTTTTAAAATGGCATATTTATGGACTTTAGCAATTGTTGCTATAGGAGAGTTAAAGGTTTTAAGGTTCATCCAAGTACCTCATGAAATTATGTCCCACCTATGTTAAAAAAAGAAAGATTTGAAAATAATGCCAAGAATTCAAATTCTTGCTGCAAATGAATCTAATTGATTGTCCAAGACTCAAGAAACTGGCAGCCTAAGTGACTGTTATTGACTATTTTAGAGTGAATTTTCCATTTCTGGAAGTTGGAAAATAGTAAAAACAGGAAATTTCAGAATGTCCTACAAACTGTTGCTAACTTGCAATGAGAAATACAATACAAAGACCAAGGTTCTAAAGACTGGGGAAAGGACAATTTTTACCAATGAAACTCACATTTTTATTCAAAGATATAATATTAACTCAAGCCCATATTAATGTATTAATTATAAGCATTTTCATTAGAATGTAAAACATCTAAGTCCTCTTCCACCTCCCAAAATGTTTGTGTGAATTTTGTTGTCACTTATGATTGTTGTTCTTATTTTCTTGAAATATTTCCACTTGCAGTAGGAATTAAAAATTTTGATAAATATAATGACAGTCCTTTCCTTTTAAGATGTAAAAGACTGTAGGTTTTATTGTATGTTAACAAAGTGAATTATTTTATTTTGTCTCAAGTTATCCATACTCCCCTTTATTAAGTGGTTATTGTGTGTTACTACTCACTGTGGAGGGGACCTTTGATGCTAACTAGTTGGAAAAAAATCACAGAGAAAGAACATGAATTTTCCTCACTACTAGCCTCTCCTGCTCCTACTCAGCCCTGAATTAGATATAAAAGGTAAGTTACAGACCCTCTTTAAGCCCATTTTCTCCTCTGAGTATTAAGGTGGTGGAATTAGTTGGTCTCTAAGGCACCCTCCAACTCTGGTATTCATTCTCTCTTCTATCCACATACTCAGTCCCAAGATAAAAGTTAATATAACATTGATCATTGTTGGCTCCTCTGCTGAGGGTTTTGTTACTGCTTACTGAGGCAACTTCATTACCAGACAGCTTTAGTGCAGAAACTCCCCATAACACTACAAGTAGACATCAGTGCTGAAGCTTTAATGGGCTCTCCCTAGAGTCATCATCACCTTTCAGACTCTTGGCAGAATAAAAGCATTTGGATTCATCTTCAACTTTTCTCACTTAAACACATATTAATATCAAAGTTCATGAAATTGCAGTTTCAGTACAATAAACTTGGCCCAATCAGATCAGTTTCTAGTGCTATGAGTCATAAAAAAATAAAATAAATTTTAGTATTTGGTATTTCATTGGAATAGAGAAATCTCAGATAAGTTATCAGGTTATCATCTGAGAAGACAAACGATTCATTTAAATTCACACAGATAAGGTGTATCAGAGGTGGGGAGTTGGGGAAGGGGCAAACCCAATTATTCCTTCAGCCCAGGTCATTTCTCTGGCCAGTAGTGTGTGTGTGTGTGTGTGTGTGTGTGTGTGTGTGTGTGTGTGTGTGTGTGTGTGTGTTTGAGAGAGGGAGAGAGAGAGAGAGAGAGAGAGAGAGAGAGAGAGAGAGAGAGAGAGAGAGAGAGAGAGAGAGAGAGAGAGAGAGAGAGAGAGAGAGGGAGAGAGAGAGGGAGAGAGGGAAACGAGAACCGAAACAGACAAGCAGACAGGCAGAGACAGACAGACAGATACAGAGACACAGTCAGTGAGACAGAGCAACTCAGAAAGAGATAAAAAACAGATGTACTGAGAGAAATAGTTTAAAAGTCCTTCAAAGCATTCATATTTCCATATTGGACATTTTGTTGGGGAAAAAAAGAAAGAAAAAAAAAAGGTTGTTTTTTTTTAATTTTGTGTTGCTCTTTATTCATACTCCATCAATTCTTTCTCTGGAAGTGTATATTATTTTTCCTCTTTTGGAATTGTCTTTTGGGATCATTGTATTGCTGAGAATAGCAAAACCATTCATAGTCGATCATTGTACAAAACTGCTGTTACTGTGTACAATATTCCCCTGTTTCTGTCCACTTCACATTGCATCAATCCATGTATATCTTTCCAGGATTTTCTGAGAGCATCTTGTTCATCATTTCTTATAACATATGATATTCAATGATAGTCATATGCCACAGTTGTTCAGCCATTCCCCAATTGAAGGGTGTCCCCTAAATTTCCAATTATTTGTCATCACTAAAAGAGATACTATAAATATTTTGTGTGTATAGGTAAATTTCCTTTTTTTCTTCTTATCTCTTTGAAATACAAGACTCAGTTCTCTATAGATTTGAGGAATGAGGCTTTTATTAGAGAAATTTGCTTTTAATCTTTTCTTGAAGGCTTGTATTTGAAAGTCAAAATTTCTATTCAGCTCTGGTCTTTTTCATCAGAAATGTTGGAAAGTCCCAATGTCCATTTTACCCCTGAGGAATTATTTTCAGTTTTGCTGGGTAAATGAATCTTGGTTTTAATCCTAGTTTCTTTGTCCTACAGAATATCATATCCCAAGCCATACAGTCATTTAATGTAAAAACTGGTAAAACTTGTTATCTTGAATTTAAGCTTCACAGTATTAAAATTGTTTCTTGCTGCTTGCAACATTTTGTCCTTGACCTGGAAGCTCTGGCATTTGACAATCACATTCTTGGGAGTTTTCATTTGGGGTTCTCTTTCAGGAGCTGATTCATGGATCTTTTCAATTTCTAGAATATCAGGGCAGTTTTCCTTGATAATTTCATGAGAGATGATGTCTAGGCCCTTTTTGGTATCATTTCTTTCATGAAGTGCAATAATTTCTAAATCATCTCTCTTTGATCTATTTTCTAAGATTGTTGCTTTTCCTTACAGATAATTCACATTTCTTGGATTTTCTTTAGTTTTTTGCAAAATTTTGATTTTGTTTTCTTGTTTCTTGATGTCTCCTGGAGTCTTTAAAATTCCATTTGGCCATTTCAACTTTTACACACACACACACACACACACACACACACACACACACATATATATATACACACATGTATATGCATATATGTATATGCATGTGTATATATGTATATTTATGTGTATATATATATTTTCATCCATGAATCATTGACCTGTAGATATCCACTGCTTAGAACAGTGCCTGACACATAGTAGGTGCTTAATAAATGCTTGTATTGAAGGATCGATTAATATAGCTAAAGTCAGGTGCAGAGTTTAAATTTAGATTATTCCCTATTCCAGATATAGTATTTTTATAGTCAATTTTTATTTAATATTTCATTTTCCCCCATTTATGTGTAAAAGCAGTTTTTAACATTCATTTTTAAAATTTTGCATTCCAAAATCTCTCCCTCCCTCATCTCCACCCTCATTGGGAAGGTAAGTGATTTGATATAGTTTATACAAATAACATGGGGCACAATTGATGTAGCATTGGTAGGGAATCAGGAAGACCTAAGTTCAAATCTGGACTCATATATTTAGTAGGTGTAGATCCCCGGGCAAGTCACTTAATTTCTCTCTGCCTGAGCCTGTTCACTATAAACTGGGGGAAATAACAACACCTAACTCTTAAGGTTGTTTTGAGGATCAAACTGGATATTATTTGTAATGTGCTTAGCACAGTTTCTGGATGGAGTAGGTGCTGTGTAAATGTTTCCTCCCTCCATGACCTTTAAATATAAAACAAACAAATGAGAACTTTCCTAAGCCCTCTGGGATATCTCCAGAATGCTGCCTTCTTTGCCCCTTGCTACTTCTAAGGGGGAATCTTTCCATGGAGACAATTCAGATGGTGAGCTGTTAATTTCATGGTAATTAATGGAGAACCTTCTGAAGTCACTGGTTGTGCTATTGCTGAGGTCCTTTCCTGCAATAAGATCCTGATGTTCTTTAAATGGTATTGTGGAGAAAGAGCTAGTTTGGAGAACAGAGGAATTGGAATCCTATCCAGGTTCTGAAATATAATAAAATTGTATCTTTGGATAAGCCCCTCACTATCTCAGGACCTCAGTTTCCTCATTTGTGAAACATTAAGGTTGATCTGAATGACCTCTAAGGCTTTTTCCATCTTAAAGTTTAGGTTCCCTTTGATTCTATGTTAAAAAACAGCTTCTGGTTTTCTGTCAAATCTGCCAGTTACTGATATTTTGCAGTATTTAACAATTAACACCCCCCCCTTTTAAAAGTTGTTTTTCCTGGAACAAATGTGAACTCCCGATTGCTCTCTGGGTAATTCAAAAGTCTTCTTGTCATCGTTCTGGGCTGCCAGTTATTGAGATGGCATTCCTGAAATCCTGGCATCAGCAGGCTTTTCATTTAGGCTTATCAAGTATTAGGAAAAGAGCATTCAGTCTTCTAGCCAACTTGATGACCTCTGAAAGCTCAGAACCCGCGTCAGCAAAAGCCAAGTGAGGGATACGGGAAGTCCATCAAGAACTAGTTGGAGCTGTCCATGGAAATTACAGACATTTTATTCGGAACTGTGAGGCCCATTTGCCAGAGTCCAGTCAGAATCTGGAAGAGCAAGTATTAAATCAATCAACAAACATTATATTACCTACTCATTTCTATGAACTGTGGGGACACTAGGGAAACAAATTCAAAGGGTAAAATAAGCCCTACTCCTAAGGAGTTTTTATTCTAACGTATATGTATTTTTTTGACACAAATCTTACACAAAGTAGTTAAATACAAGAGGGAGGGTAGGCACAAGCAGTATGGAGGACCACAAAAGGCTTTTTGCAGAAGATGATGCTTGAGCTGAATCTTTAAGTAAAAGAGAGACTCTAAAAAGTGAAAGTGATGAGAGTATGCCTTCCCAGTATGTGGGGCAGCCATGCGGTATTGTTAAAATTAATTATCTGAAATAAAAAGGAAATTAAGGGCATAGTTACTGAGCCATCTATAATTTAATTTGCAAAGCTAGCATTTGCATATTATATCAGGTCACCTGACTCCCCAGAAGTCCAGGAGTGATTTACAGAACTGATTTTTATAACAGAAAAGAAGAATAAAGAATTGTAGAAACCTGTTTTGAATATAATTCAATTGGACAAAGCAAGTCACCTGACTACTTAGATTCTCCCAGGCTTTCTTAATTTTACCTCAGACATCTTTGCCTTGCAGGTAGTACCTTTTGTAAGCCAGAAAGCTTACTTGGAAAGAGGAACTTGTTGTCAGTAGTTAGCAATTTAGCCCCGCCCCCCTCTATCTTCTAGTTTAGAAAATTCCATTACTCAACTTAGAGTCTAACTCAAGGGGGAAAAAATAAACCTTATCCATAAGACTTAAAAGAAGAACTTAACCTCTAGTGAAAAGGGGGAACTTAACCATTGATAAACCCATATTTCTGCTAGAAAGGGAAATAACCTTTTTAAAAAAAAACTTATGATATTATGATTATATTATTATTCTAAATTATCTGCTATTAATGATAAATTTTATCAATCTATCTATTCACTAAATCTATAAGTAACCTAGACTTGAGACTATTATCTATGTTATTCTGCCTCAGATATTAGGGCTAGCTTTTTCCTAAAGAAAGGAGCTCAGGGGCAGCTAGGTGGTGCAGTGGATAAAGCACTGGCCCTGGATTCAGGAGTACCTGAGTTCAAATCCGTCCTCAGACACTTGACACTTACTAGCTGTGTGACCCTGGGCAAGTCACTTAACCCTCATTGCCCTGCAAAAAAAGAAAGGAGCTGAATACATCATAATAAAACTAAAAATACATCAAAACGATCAATACTAATTGATTTCCTTTTCAGTATGGAATTTGAGGAATAAAGAGAAAGCTAGTTTTGTGGATAACAGAGTGCAGGAGGAAACATACTATCCACACATGCTGGAAACATATGTTGGGACTAAGTTGTATAGGGCCTTAAAACCTAAAGCTAGAAGTTTATGTTTTATTCTGCAGGCAATAGGAAGCTATTGCAATTGTCTGAGTGGGCAAATCACATAGTCAGATCTGAGATCAAAGACAATTACTTTGGCAGAAGTGGATTGGGAAGAGAAGGAAACTAGGAAGACCAATTAGGATGCAGCCAAAATACCTAGATAAGATAAGAAGGCCTTAACCAAAGTGGGAGTTGTGTAAGTAGGGAGAAGGATTTACATGTAAGAGAAGTTATGTTAGAAGTGACAAAATCTGGCAACTGATTTGATTATGAAGTAAAGGAAAATGAGCAGTCCAGGATCATGCTGAAGTTATCCAATGGAGATTGAAAGGATGGTAATATTTTCTACCAAAATAGGAAAGATTATAAGAAGGGAGGGAGGGTTTGCTTGGGAGGTGGCAGATAATGATTTCATCTTTTTAACATGTTGAATTTGAGATATATCTGGAATATTCATGCTGACATGTACAATAGGCAGTTGGTGATGTGTAACTGAAGATCAAGAGAAACACTGAGGCTGGATATACAGATGTGAATCATCCTCCTCCTCTTCTTCCTTCTAATCTTGATCACAACAACAGCTATATATGGTAGCCATAACCATTGCCATCTGTCTCATCATCCTATTCTCCATCAATATCATCACCTTTCTACTCATCATCATTACTACCATTACCATTATCTTTAATTTCCAATTCTTTATCTTCCTCATTATCCCATTACCATTATCACTATCACCTCCCCCATCACTACCACATTCCTCATACTCAACTCTATCATCATCACCACCACCATCATCAACATCACCATCACCATCACCACCACCACCATCATCATCACCAACATCACCATCATCATCACCAACATCACCATCATCATCACCAACATCACCATCATCATCACCAACATCACCATCACCACCACCACCATCATCATCACCAACATCACCATCACCACCACCATCATCATCACCAACATCACCATCACCACCACCACCATCATCATCACCAACATCACCATCACCACCACCACCATCATCATCACCAACATCACCATCACCACCACCATCATCACCAACATCATCATCACCACCACCAACACCATCATCACCACCACCATCACCATCACCATCACCACCACCATCATCACCAACATCACCACCACCATCATCACCAACATCACCATCATCACCAACATCACCATCACCACCATCATCATCACCAACATCCCCACCACCACCATCATCACCAACATCATCATCATCACCAACAGCACCATCACCACCACCAACACCATCATCATCACCAACATCACCAACATCACCATCACCACCACCACCACCATCATCATCATCACCAACATCACCATCACCACCACCATCATCACCATCATCATCACCAACATCACTATCATCACCATCACCACCACCACCATCATCATCATCACCAACATCACCATCACCACCACCATCATCACCATCATCATCACCAACATCACTATCATCACCATCACCACCACCACCATCATCATCACCACCACCATCATCATCACCACCACCATCATCATCACCACCACCACCATCATCACCATCATCATCACCAACATCACTATCATCACCATCACCACCACCACCATCATCATCACCACCACCACCATCATCACCATCATCATCACCAACATCACTATCATCACCATCACCACCACCACCATCATCATCACCACCACCACCATCATCACCAACAGCACCATCATCACCACCAACATCACCATCACCACCACCATCATATCTGTGTCATTAGTAATCACCATCACCACTATCCTCCTCTTCATCCTCAGCATTATCACAAATATCATCATGACCATTTTGAAGTTCCTCTTGCTCACTCACACCTTCTTCTTCCTCCTCCTCCTCCTCATTTATCATTTAGTTGATGAAAGAGTGCAGTTACAGGAGAATCCATGGTCATGATGATTTCGTGAAATACAAAATGATTATGGCAAGTGTGATCAATTATATGATGATGCTCCACAAACCTACTGTGCTCTATTTCTATTTTTGTTTGTTCTGTTTTTTAGTGAGGCAGTTGGGGTTAAGTGACTTGCCCAGGGTCACACAGCTAGTAAGTGTTAAGGGTCTGAGGCCGGATTTGAACTCAGCTATTCCTGACTCCAGGGCCGGTGCTCTATCTACTGTGCCATCTAGATGCACCCTGTGCTCTATTTCTAGCATTCTACTCCTTCCCTCTACATTTGATGCTCTATTGGCTATTGACTTAGCTCTTTGTATTCTCTTGAAATGAAACAAGGAGCAGCCTTTGCCACCTCCAGATAAGGTATTTCTTCTGTAAGATATTGTTCACAATTATCCAGAGCAACCATGTTCCCCTAGCCATGTCCAATCCCTTCTATTGTTGCTCACTGGCATTGGATACAATCCTTTCATGACTTTGGTCTTCTCTTTGCACATTCTCCAATTATTAATGTTTTCATAAAGTGAAATGGCCAGAGGAGGCCACGATACTCCAAATGTAGCTTGAGTAGGGCAGAGACTGAGAGAGTATCGCTTCCTTATTCCTAGCAGCTGTGTCTCTCTCAGTGAAGCCTAAGATCATGTTGCCTCACGTGGTTTCTCTACCATACCCTTGGTTCTGATAGAGCTTCCCAGCAACAGCATATCCTTCCTCGTACAGTGGTGAGCTCTCCTTAAGTGAAAAGTATTAAGAATTGGTTGAATAACCACTGTTTTGAAATGTCTTGTGGGGGGTTTCCTTGATTTCTCTCTCTTTTTATTCCCTGAATTGTGAAAATGATGGTTGCCTGGGAGATAGAGAAAAGAGAAAAGTTGGCAATGGGTGAAACTCTTGAGACCACAGATTCAGAGTGCCGAGGTAATTCAGGTGCCATGCAGTATAGTGGGGTCATTTGGCTGAGGTGGAATCGGAGGCCCCAAGAAGATCCAGGATTTGCTGAAGGAGACAAAAGTACTTAAAGACAGATGATTCTTTGGATTCTGATCCTCTGATTGCAGAGCCAGTACCCTTTATATTGACCCACGCTGGTTCTTTTTCTACTGTACCATGTGGCCTCTTCAGAGTTTTGAGTTCAAATCCTCCATGCCTGGAATGATGTCCTTCCTTCATTTCTGCCTCCTTTGTTCCTTGACTTCTCTCAAGTTCCAGTTAAAATTGAACCACCTGCCTTTCTTTCCCTTGTTAAATCATTTCCTATTTATTTTGTCTCTAGCTTGTACAGGATTGTTTGCTTGTTCTCTCCCCCATTAGACTGTGAGTTCCTTGAAGGCAGGGATGACCTTCTGCCTTTCTTAGTATCCTCAGCATTTAGCACAGTACATGCTTAACAAACATTAATTGACTGACATGCTAACTCTTTGGCTTCAGTTTCCTCTTTCATAAAAGGAAAAGTTGGGGCAGCTAGATGGTGCAGTGGTTAAAGCACCAGCCCTGAATTCAGGAGTACCTGAGTTCAAATCCAGCCTCAGACACTTGACACTTACTAGCTGTGTGACCCTGGGCAAGTCACTTAACCCCCATTGCCTGCAAAAAATAAAAAATAAAAAAAAAATAAAAGGAGAAGTTGGTGATATGGCAGTAGTTTTCAAGTTGCATTTCCAACTCTTAAGTTCTAGGCAAGGTGTATATGTGTGTGTGTGTGTAAAATGAGGGGGGCATAATTTTTAAATTTAAACTTCATTTGAAATGTTCAAACCAGTCCCCCAATGGTGTCATTTTAGAAATCAATCCCTGGGAAGAAATAAGACATTCTTCAAACTAGAGCAAACTTAAAGGTCAAACAGTTCTTTCCCACTTTCTAAGTGGATTCTTTTATTCTCTCCTCTGGGTCCCTCCACAGATTTACAGGCCTTTGTGATAAGAATCCCCATTCCCAACACCCTTTTTCTCAGAGGAGGGTAAGTCCTGTCATGTTAATACAGGGGAAGAATCGAATTTCAGTCAGATTACAGGCAGAGCTAATCACCATTTAGCATAGTGCATGGCAAAGGCGAAGAGGGCTGAGATATATATGTCATAATAGTTCCTTGATGAGAGACACAATAAGCAGAAATCTTAGGCATTTAAAGAGATATCTAAGCCTCCTGATGGGAAGTCTTGGTCCAAAGATCTAGCCTTTATTTGGAGTGAAGGGGAAGGACAAAATCTTCTCTTTAGAGGGACTGATTATTTAGTGGTCAAATCCCTTCTCTGAGATAAGTGCTGAGAATAAAAAGGAATGTTGTCCAGCTACCCATACAGTCACTTAAAGGAACTTCTTGGCCAGAGAAATAATAAGAGGTTTGATAAAAAGCATTATCCTTATTAATATTCAGCAGGCAGTGTTTTCCCTGAATTCAGTCTAAAGCAAATGACCCTACAGACTTTGAGAGAGGTAGAATGGTTTAGAGAGAAAAAAAAAAAAAAGACCAGAATGGGCAAGCAAGAGACCTGGCTGCAAGTCTCAGTCTTATTAGTGGCTGTATGGATTAGTGAGTCAATCAGCCCCCTCTTGGTCTCAGTTTCCTCCTTTGTAAAATTAGGTGTCTTCAATGACCCTAAATGTAATTTCTCCCTCCCTTTCTCTGGATTTGTACATCAGTTTATTTCTCTTCTTTAAAATTAAGGGTTAGACTAGGAGACAGTGTTGTACATTGAAAAGATTTCTTTTGGTCCTTTTCCTACACTCCAAATAAAGGCTTGGTCTTTGGACTGAGACTTCATTTCAGGAGGCTTAGATTTCTCCTTAAATGCCTAATTTGGCGCCAGAAGACCTGGGCTCTGCTACTTGTTACTTCTATGATCTTGGGTAAATTATTTAACCTCTCTGAGCCTTACTTTTAACATGAGGGGATTGGATTGTGTGGCCTTAAAGGTCCCTATTAACTTTCAATCTATAGTTCTAAGATCTGCCCCTTCCAACCTCAAAGTAGCAGAACAGGGACCCAAGGTGATAACAGCTGAGAAGTTGCCTCACATGACTCTGGAAATCTCTAATCAGCAGCCACTTTTCTTAGTGTGATGAGCAGGAGGCTTTACCCATTATTCTCTCTATTTATCAGTTTCATTTATTAGGACTCCTGGGCCACTTTATTACTTACTTGGATGAATTAATCTTAATGAATAATCCTGATAAAGAACCAATTAAGGCAATTTAGTTTATGCCATTCAACTCCACTCCCACCCCTTTGATTAAAATGAATTCAGTTTTCCCATCCTAGTTTCCCTTGTCATATGAAGGTTATTACTTGAATCTTCACACATATCCCCCTCAGCAAGAAATGATTTTGGTACAAAGCTGAGAAGAACAGGTCTAAAGGAAGGAAGGAGGTTTTCTAGGTTTCACAAATAGAATGGAGTCTTCTCATCTATTAATTGTCACATATCTGCTTAGGTTTTTCATTTCATTGTTTCAATATATTCACTGGATGTTCATTTAATGGATCACAGAGTCATAGGACCATAGAGCGTGGAGGTAGAAGGCATCTTTGAGGCCATCAGAAGTCTACCACTATCATGTAAGAGACCCAGGGAATACAGAAGATTTGCCAAAGGAGCCACAGATCATGAGTAGCAGAGGGGAGGTGGGTCTGTACTCCAGTTCTTTGGAAGAATCCTTTTTCCACTAACCCACAGGGCATCTTTTTCTACTGTACAATAAGGGCTCTTAAGAGTCCTGAACTTAAGGACCAGCTCTGACAGATCCCAGCTGTGCAACCTTGGATAAGCAACTTTTCTGGATCTCAAATTTGTAAGTTACAGGGGCAGCGAGGTGGTATAGTAGATAGAGCACTGGCCATGGATTCAGGAGGATGTGGGTTCAAATCTGGCCTTAGACCCATGACACTTATTAGCTGTGTGACCCTGGGCAAGTCACTTAAACCCAATTGCCTCACAAAAAAAAATTGGAAGTTATACAGTGGGTAAAAGGCACCCTCCCCCAACAAGGTGATAAGGAGGGAATCTTTGCAAAGTTTAAATCACTATAGAAAGGCAAGTTAGCAACACCAAGTTTGGCTTCTGAGCTTCAGATTCATTGAATAGAAAGGCATTCAAAGAATATTTAGACCTCAGAGATTGGTCATTCTGCTTAGCTGGAATGTGTTCCTTCCTTTCATCTTTCTCACAAAGTCTTTCCCCACCCTACCCCCCAAATGCTAAAGTACTTCCCCCAAAAACAAATTCCTGTGTACATTTTTTATTTGAATTTAACTACTTTATATTTTTCAGGTATATGCATGTATGTTTATATACAAATAGATAGATAAGATAGCATTTAATGAAAATGATTCATTCCTCCATTTTTCCCATTCCTCCTTCCTTTCTTCCTTTCTCTCTTCCTTCCGCCATCATTCCTTCTTACCTTTCTTCCTTTATCTTTTCCTTCCCCCATCATTCCTTCCTACCTTTCTTCCTTTCCTCTCTCCTGCCCTCCCTTCTTCCTTCCCTTCATCTCCTTGAGATCCAGAGACGTTGCTTATCCAAGGTTGCATAGCTGAGATATGTCAGAGGTGGACAAACATTCCTCTGCTGAGGATGCGGGTGCTAGTTCCCTGTTCCCACCAGGATGGGTTCCCTCTGTGATGGTTGTGGGGACAAGACAAGAAGCCTGATACACTGCTATTGCCAGAGTTCTTGGTCTCAGGATACAAGACTGCATCCATTAACTTAAAAGGAGGTGCTGCTAGAGGTGATGGAGGTGGTTTGACTTGACTGGTCACCTGCTGTCCCTTGTGCAAGGTACTTTCTGCTTCCACTATGTTAGGTTGCCTTCCCCATAGAGGCCAGTTGTTCTGTGTCTGGTGCTCATGGCTGATTCCTTTTGTGATGGAGTTAGCTCCCCAAATGCTGGGTCAAAGGACTTGGTTGGGAACAGGATTTGGAGTCTGAGCATTGTGACCAATTTTGGGGATCAGGGGCTTCCATTCATGTAAGAAGAGAGTTGTGGGGTATGTGTGTGGATAAGAAAGATATGGTGGAGTCATTGGAAACTTGGTTGACACGTACTTTCCAGCAATGAAAGTAGTAATTTGATTAACATTCCCAGAGCTGGAGTTGGAAAATAGATATGGTGGCAAGGCTTACTGGTGAAGAATATACATGACCCACACCAGCATGAAGATGACTGGGTAGCAGTGAGCTCTGTCTCAGTTGGATTGGATAGGGTGAGATTTCCCCAATCAGGAGGCCAAAGTACCAGGGTAGAAACTGGAATGTGGATCCAATACAGAATACAGGGCAAGATGGCATGTCATGAAAAATGTCCATGCCTCTATTTCATTCAAGTAAGCTATATTATTCCTCAACTTTGGCTTCTTATCCTTCCTTCTCCTCCCTCAACATTTTATCAAAATCCTGTCAGGGGCAGCTAGGTGGCTCAGTGGATAGAGCACTGGCCCTTGAGTCAGGAGGACCTAAGTTCAAATCTGACCTCAGACAGTTGACACTAGCTGCGTGACCCTGGGCAAGTCATTTAATCCTTGTTGCCCCCCCCCAAAAAAAAAGCCTGCCGTGACCTTTTTCTTCTCTCACTCACATTCTTCCAATGAGATATTTCTCCCATCTGGGATTTTGGGGGACTTTGGGGACTTTTTGTTTTTATTTTTTTGCTATCCCTTTGAATTAGCACAATGCTTGGTGGGCTTAATATATATCCCTGATTACTTCTATTCATACACATAACCAGAACCTCAGTCAGTCAGTCAAACATCCAAGTGCTCATTATATACTAAGCAATATGCTAAATGCTAAACAGCACATTAAAATATCTCACAAATACCATGATTTTGCTCACATATCTCAAACCTGAGTACCCTCTGCCCTCCCTATTTCCATTGTCACCTTATCCATGTTTTGGATAGCTGGTGGTGAAGAGGATAGATCACTAGACCAGTTATCAAGAAGGCCTGAGTTCAAATCTGGCCTCAAACACTTACTGTGTAACCATGGACAATTAATTGAGTTCTGTCTGTTTCTTCATTTGCAAAATGAGTTAGAAAAGGAAATGGCAAACCACTCCAGTATCTTTGTCAATTGTTAAGTCATTTTTCAGTTGTGTCAGACTTTTCATGACCTTATTTTGGGTTTTCTTGGCAAAGATACTTTTTCCCAGATGGGGTCACAAAGACATATCTGATATAAGTGATTGAATAGCAACAACAAGCACATTTTGAGGTTCATATTCCCATCTAAATTCATGAAGAACATAATAATCTCCCAGTTGGGAAGGACCTAAGGAGTAATTTTGTCCAGTTCATAGTTGGACAAAGATGGCAACAAATCATCACATAGAATAGCCTCCTGGAGGTAGGAATCTCTTCATTTTTTTTTCCTTGACATTTCTAGTGTCAAATACTATTCCGTGCTTACAGTACTACTTTAATCAGTCATTGTATATATTTAGTAAATGGTTGTTGGTTAAAATACCTACAAGTAGTCATTCGACTTTTTTTTTTTAAGATCCTGTGTCTTTTGTTTTTGTTTTTTGGCAGGCAATGGGGGTTAAGCAACTTGCCCAGGGTCACACAGCTAGTGAATGTCAAGTGTCTGAGGCTGGATTTATACTCAGGTACTCCTGAATCCAGGGCTGGTGCTTTATCCACTGTGCCACCTAGCTGCCCCCAAGATCCTGGGTCTTAATAAATAAGCATTTGTGAATATCCACTCAGTCCTTGAGATGAGGGTTGGGCAATACAAAGAAAAGCAAAACCATGGTCCCTATTTTTTTTAATGAGGCAATTGGGGTTAAGTGACTTGCCCAGGGTCACACAGCTAGTAAGTGTTAAGTGTCTGAGGCCGGATTTGAACTCAGGTACTCCTGACTCCAGGGCTGGTGCTCTATCCACTGTGCCACGTAACTGCCCCTACAGTCCTTATTTTAAAGAAACTCCACTTCTAAGAAAGGAAGGTAACATTTTTAAAAAGTGGATAAATCAGATATCTATAATATAAATATGTATGTAAAAATTGAAGGTCATCTAAGAGAGAAGGGAGGTTGTATGGAGGAGACTTCCCCATGCAGAGGGCTGAAGAATCATTTGAGAATCAAAAGGAGTCAGGAAAGAAATACCTTTTTCACTAGGGGTCTGTTTTGGGGGTTTACATGTCAAAAGGTGAACTTAAGGACACATTTGATCCTTCTGTGCATGTTCCTAAAGACATGTATAACTTGTCAGACCCCCAAGGGTCTCTCTGTTTAGGAAATCTCTTTACTTTTAGACCTGATTTCTGCATGCAGTTTCTGTTTCCTGTCATCTAGGAATATTAATGGCTATTAATAGTTTATGGTCCCTGGTTACTGTCTCCTTAGGCTTCTGTTGATAGTGTTGGTTGGTAGGACCTGAGTTTATTTACAGCCTCAGACACTTGACACTTACTAGCTGTGTGATCCTGGGCAAGTCACTTAACCCTCATTGCCCCACAAAACAAAAACAAAAGAAAAAACAAACAAACAAAAGAAATCAGGTTTTTCATTTCTCTGTTAAACTTTTTTCAGCTATTGTTGATTAGAACTCAGATCTTAATGAGAACTCAAGTCTTAGGTTATCTGTTAACCCTTTTTAGGATCCTCCATCACTTTTGTGACCCAATTTGGGGTTTTCTTGATAAAGACATTTGAGTGATTTGCTACTTCTTTTCCCAACTCATTTTTAGATTACTGAGGCAAACAAGGTTAAGTGACTTTCCCAGGGTCACAGAGCTAGTAAGTGTAGGGCGTTAAATTTGAGTTTATGAGAATGAATTTTCCTGATTCTAAGCCCATTGCTCTATCCATTGTGCCATCTACCTGACCTTGTAGTCCACTAAATCCTGGGGATCTTTTTCATCAAATTGTTTCCTTTAACATCTTTCTCCTGGCTAGTCCTGAGGAAATTACTTTCTGGAATTCAGCTTGATGTATTTCTCCTAGCATTTTTACTTATTGCATTTTAATTTGTATCAAATGTATCAGTCTCCATGTCTTATAGAAAAGCTACATATTAGATTGAAAGTTCCTTAAGGTCAGAAACTGTAACTCATTTATCATTCTAATTCTCTGAGTGCAGGGGTTATTGTGTGTTACATAGTATTAATACATCCAGCATCCTGTGTTTAAGGACACTAAGTACCAAGCAGGCCTGAAGCAGCCAGGCAGGGTTTTCCCAGTGTCCACAATTTGATAGACAAAGAGCAGAAAGCTTTTAGATTGTTTGAGGGGTATCCAGAAGGTCCATCCCTGCTGTGATCATGGAGCACTGTCTGCCTCAGAGATTACAATTTGTTATTCCTCTACTCTGCAGCTGAATTGGAGAATTGGAGGCTATTTTATTCACAGCCAGGTTGGGTTTTTCAAACAAAATGATCTCAGGACAAATTGTACTTCTTATTTGTTAGGAGTGTTCAACTGGAAAACAAACAAACAACCACCCTCCCCCTCCCCCAAAAAAGGCCTATACCCTAGAATCAGGCCAAGAGGGAGATTGATAAACATTCCATTGATTGCTGTTGAAAGGTTGATAATTGCAACCTTTTATTTAAACCTGAGCTAATGAGAATATCTAAACCATTATTTTTTTATATTCCCTGGATTTCTCATCAGTGGAGCCAAAGGGGGAAAAGGGGCTAGGTGCTATCTTAGGCATGATGGTTGGGACTGCACTGAAACTGGTCTCAGACTGACAGCTAACAATCAGGGGCCAGGGGAGTATAAAATGTATATTCTTTATAAGTAAGCATGATATCTGCTTTCAAAAGAAAGGGCTGTACTAAGTGCTTTAGAAATCAAGTTCTAGATTTACAATTCTCTGATTTTTTTTTGTTCTAAGGTCCCTCCAAGCTCGAACAGTCTCTGTTGGCCGTTCTAAGAGCCATTCCATGACTGACATTCTATGTCCTATAGTCTAAAATATCTCTGCTCTCTGATGTTTTCTGTTGTATTTTCTAAGCTCTGTTATAGTTCTCATATTCCATGTTCTAAGGTCCTTCCCAGTCCTACCATTCTGTTCTTTATTCTAAGGCTCTTCCAGCTTAGATGTTCTCTGGTTCCAAGAGAGGTACAACACATCATATTTGTGGCCCAGAAAACTTTAGAATATTGTGAACTGTTGAAGACACTGTCGAATTCAATAAAATTCCAAAGGATTCTTTCCCCCATCAAATCGATTGAATTGAAGAAATGCCTGGTATTTTATCAAGGAATATAATGTGAAATATAGTCACATTAAAAGAATAAAAGCCTTTTGCAAATCACTGTGAAATTATCAAAGGATTGGAAAATGACTCCAAGGCATCATAGGGAGTATTCAATTTTATGGAAGTTATTTTATAAATTTGACTGCAATGCTCTAGTTGATGAGCATTAATTTAATTATGAAAGGTTATAATTTGTTTTCACCACATGAAACAAATTCTGCTTATCCTGGATTCTCATTTCCTGTTCCTTTCCTTGTGCCTTTTATATTATGCAAAGACATTTGTAATATTAGAAAGCTTGATTTATTGTCCTTCAGCTAAGCAGCCTGCTTAAAGAGAGAGAACCTCTAACTGTTCCTAGATAATAATAGTAATGATGATGATGAACATTTATATAGTGCTTTAAACTTTGAGAAATTCTTGAATATCTTACTTCATTTTATCCTTACCACTACCATGAAAAATTAGTTCTATTCTTATCTCCATTTTATAGATAAGGAAACTGAGGTACAAGGAGTCAGGATTATACATCTAGAAAGTATATAAGGTTGGTTTCAGATTTCAAAGACACAAACAAAACAACACCTCTCCTCAAGTGGCTTACATTTGATCATGGCAAAAAACCCAAAAAAACAAAAAAACAGAATGAAAAATTAAAAAAAACAACATGTTCAATTAATTAAATGAAAAACAATATATAAACAGAGTAAATACAAAATAGTTCTGAATTACAGGAGAGGGTTAAAACCTGGAAAAGGATTGGGAGGGAAGTGATATATCAGTGAACATACAAGATACTTATTATGAATCAAACAACATAGAGGCAATGTGCTGGTCAGCGATAGGGACTGGGTTACTGATTTCATTGGTGGGAAGAGAAAGGTCTTGGTGAAGAAATTCTCTCTACCAATGTAGGTTGGCCTTTTCTCTGTATAATAAATGGTTTTTACAAAAGTAGTAGGCAAAACACTGGGAGATAAGCATGACTTGTTAATGGTCCCACAGCCAGTATGCATCAGTTTTGAGATTTTTGAACCCAGATTTTCCCTGTCCAAGGCCAGCTCCACAGGCATGGTACCATCCTGGCTGGATTAGAGAATAACATTTCACTGCCCCCCCCTCCAAGAAATCCATGATAGAATCCCTGATTTCAATGAGATTTGATATTTCAAATATTTACCCATTCTGGCGAAGCTAGTAACATGAAGGAGTCAAACCAAGACTTGTTCTCTTGAGAAACATCTATTAATTATGAAGTTTGGCAGGTGAAATAGAGATTCACCAGAATCAAAGCAATATACCACCAAGCTTTTTCATTCCATAAGGGCTGAACTAGAATACGAGTTAGTAAGATCTTTTGGTCAAGGGGGCAGCTAGGTGGCACAGTGGATAAAGCACCCGCCCTGGAGTCAGCAGGACCTGAGTTCAAATCTGGCCTCAGGCACTTGACACTTACTAGCTGTGTGACTCTGGGCAAGTCAATTAACCCTCATTGCCTCACAATGGTTGGTCAAGACCTGAAATCACCAACTTCCCAGAAGAAGATTAAACAATGGATTAGCAGTGGGAGTGAGGATCCCCAGGAGATTGACGAAAATAGCAGATAGTGACAGTGAGGGGGACTGAAGCCTAGCACTTTCTCACAGTCTAGGGCCACAGGGGAACAACAACAACAACAACAACAACAACCGAGGCTTGTTCTAAGCATCATCCCAGGCAAGAGTAAGAGAGTTGGGGTGAGGGACAAGCTAAATCATTTAGATATTTACCTAAGCAACAGGATTTGAACTGAACATGGGGAAGGATGTAGCTCTGAAACATCTGTATCTCACCCCTTTGCTGCAGTGGGAAGCAGGACCAATGTATAAATGTAATCTAAAAAGTAATCTTTGAGGGAAAATACTAGCAATGGTGGGAAGCAGGAAAACCTTGCCAAGATGGCATTTAAGCTAAGTCTTGAAGGAAGATGGGGAAGCCAGAAGTTTGAAGAGAAGAAAAAGGGCATTGTAGGGATGGGGAGTAACAAGGGGAAAATGAAGACTGAAGACATAGAATGTCATGAATGATGAATAACAGGCTATTCTGGTTAGATTTTAGAATGTGTATTAAAGAAGAAAATGTAAAATAAAACTAAAAAATGTAGGAAGTGAGGCTCTAGGTTGTGAATGACTTATTTTGTTACTTTTTTTTTTTGGTGGGGCAATGAGGCTTAAGTGACTTGCCCAAGGTCACACAGCTAGTAAGTGGCAAGGGTCTGAGGCCAGATTTGAACTCAGGTCCTCCTGAATCCAGGGTCAGTGCTTTATCCTCTGCACCACCTAGCTGCCCCCTGTGAATGACTTGTAAGTGCCAGATAATTTTATATTTTGCATTTGTTCCCACAAGAGGGAACTACTGTAGAATTTGTTGACATGGAAATAGTTTCACATAGACCTATATTAAAAAAATAATTTTTTCACCTAGTATTGCCAATTTCTGTTCACAATGATGATATAAATTCTCAATCAAAAGTAAATGAAGTGAACTTGGCCTAGGAAAGAAGTCTTCAACATAATTCTCTTCATCAAAAGGTCCAACTCTTTCCTCTTATCTGTATCTTACCTTCTAGAGCATTCAATGGACCTTTCATTATTTTTTTTTCCTTTTCTATTCTTGGCCGTTTTATTATACTCATGCCTTTTCTTACAGATTGTTCCCTCTATCATACCCACCCTTACTAAATTCCAGCTTCATATCTATATCTGTATCTATATCATCTGTAGATCTCTATCTAAATAGGTATAGATCTCTCTATCTATCTATCTATTTGGCTGACTCACTGCTGTTTATAGAAACACCCATGCCACTCCAAACCTCAAAAATCGTTTACTTGATCTGACCATAAGGAATGGCTATTGTCCTACATATTTTTTCCATTTTGTGAATAAAATAATTGAAACAGCTATTTACAATAGGAGCTACACCTTCCTTTCTTCTCAATCTCTTCTTAACTCTCTGAAAGCTGGCTTTCAGCATCATCATTAAATGGAATTATTCTCTTAAAAGTGATGAATTGTCTCTTAAATGTCAGTTCTAATGGCCTTTTCTCAATCCACACCCTTCTTGACCTTTCAGAGATCTCTGACACTATTGATCACCCTCTTTTATTTATGTTCTCTTTTCTCTAGGTTTTCTTGTCATCACTTGCCTGGTTTGTTCTCTTCCTATTCACACCCTTTCCGTATTCTTCACTGGATCTTCATTCAGAACAAACTCCCTAATCTTTAGTGTTGCACAAGACCTTGCCCTAGGCTCTCCTCTTGTCCCTCTATATTATGTCATTTGGTGATCTCAATTCTCATGATTTCAATTATCATTTCTATGATGATGATTCTCAAAATTTCTTGTCTATCCATGACCTTCTGTCTTCCCTTTATTTCCAACTCCCTATTGGAATCCAGAATGAGATATCTTCTAGACATCTAAAGCTCAACAAGTCCTATACCAACTTCATTTTCTTTTCCTGAAAATCCTTCCTTTTTCCTAAAGTCCTTATTATTGTGGAGAGTATCACCATCCTACTAGTCAACCATGTTTACAATCTAGGTATAATAGAATCAGAATTAGGGGATAGTTAATAGTTTGCTCATGATGCAGTAAAGAGACCAGAATCACCTGATCTAAGAGCATGAAGTCAGTAAAGGATGATAATTGATTTTTAATTCTTGAAGGACTCTTATCTGAATCAGGGATTTAATTTGAATTATGTTTGTTGGGTTTAGAGGCAGAACTCAGAGAAATTGGAAGCCTCTTCCAGAGACAAGACTAAATTTATAAAAATTAAATTTTTGAATCCAACTTTGAGACTTTACATTTATCCTCATGAAATTCCATCTTTTTCCACTCAGTCTGACATTTAAATTATCCTTTTTCAGTGGCAGATTTTTTTGAGGGAGGTTTATCTTAATTATGCCATCACAAGCATTAGTTTTCTGAGCATTATGAGAAAGGAGAGAGAAGACAATAAGCTTACTATCTTCTTTGGGCTAAGATTTTTATTTTTTTTTTGGTGGGGCAATGAGGGTTAAGTGACTTGCCCAGAGTCAACCAGCTACTAAGCATCAAATATCTGAGGCTGGATTTGAAGTCAGATCCTCCTGTATCCAGGGTCTGTGCTTTATCCACTGAGCCACCTGGCTGCCCCCTAAGATTTTTCTCTTAAACAAATAGTACCTCATTTGATGCTCACAATGTCTGAAAATGTAGTAAACATAAATATTAGTTTATCAGAAGAAAAAATCTTGAGATCTTGACTCCCCTCCTCTTCCTAGTCAACAGTTTCTGACATGGACAGTGAAGACATTTCTCTAAAAAAATATCTTCTTTATTCAATTATAAGCAAATACTTCCCTCTTCAAAAAACCATAGCATGGTGAGAGGAAAACGGCCCCTGCTCAATAATTCTCTGGAGTTCAGCTGAGATGTGTCAAAGGCTCATTTATTTTCATTCTCAGGAGAATGGACACTTGCAAATAAGTACTACAGCCAGCAAGTGCTGAGAGTGAGGGTTCACAGACCCCTTTTTAATCCCTAGTCACTAATGCAAAATGGACCATCCCCTTTTCATCACTGGGCAATCTACTTGCAAAAGCTAGCTAACCAGAATTCAGCATTCTTAACCTTAATTTCCACAATTATTCTTTGAGTTTTTAAATAATGGGGAGGGGGATCAGGGATATTCCTTCAATCTTGCTGGGAGAGGACCTATTTGGGACCACCTCAGGACCCCATCACCTATCTGTAGGAGGGAAGGGGAACTGAGACTTTTGTCCTCAAACAGGTCTGGAGGAGTGTAATTTGAATGGTGGCAGTTATATTCTACTGGGAGGAGACCACTACCCATTTCCTCACACATGATAAAAAAATACTAGACATGAGAACAACTTTCCAGTATATTTTACAGCCAAATAGCCATCCTACATTCTTCTACGTACTCCAAAGTCTCTCAGTGACATGGAGGCAACATTATACAGTGGAAAGGGGACTTGATTTGAAATTACTAGAACTGTGTTTGAATCCAGACTCTGCCACTAATTACCTTGCAAAAGATTCAATGCTTCTAGGACTAAATACCCTCATTTGTAAAATAAATTGGTTATGGAAGATTAAGGATCTTTCTAGTTTTATATCAATGATTATCTGGTCTTGTGATGGGCTCTTATAAAGAACCAATGCATCACTTTATACTAGTAGAAATGTATGTTTTCAATAAAAAAATATTTAAAAATACAGATTGTAGGGGGCAACTAGGTAGTGCAGTGGATAAAGCACTGGCCCTGGATTCAGGAGGACCTGAATTCAAATCCAGCCTCAGCCACTTGACACTAGCTGTATGACCCTGGGCAAGTCACTTAACCCTTGTTGCCCCACCAAAAATAAATAAATAAGTATATATATACAATATCTATAAATAATATAACAAATATTACAATATATAATATAACAATTAATGTAATATAATTATATTCTAGTATAATTATAATATGATATATTAATTGTATATAAAATATATAATAAATAAACATAAATAAAATATAAATAAATAAGTATATTATATATCTTGATTTTTTTCTCCCTCTCCTCTCCCCTTAATAAAAATATGGGATAAAGGTGTATCAGAGATCATAAAAATGCAGATAACCTAAATCATAAGCATGAAAGACTCAAGTTACAAAATAATTTTGATATGATAGAACATCGTATTAGAAGATGGGTTTTACTAGCATTAAATGTAGTCATAAACATAATTTAAAAATGCCCTTCTCAAATGGATAAAAAATAGATAAAATGCCAAGGCATACAATTCAACAAGGGGAGGCAGTCAGTAATGAGAAATGTTCAAGAGTTAAATTCTTAAGAGAGCATTGTGATGAGAGATATCTATATCTATATACCCTAAGGAGAATAATAAAGATGTCAAAGGAATTTTTCAACCAACTAAAATATAAAACTTAAAATATATATGTGTAGCAGAAGCTGTCATAAAATCTATGGGTGATAAAATTTAAGAACCAAACTATTTTGACCGGTAGAATACTGGAGTGAATTTTGGGGGAAAAAAAATCAGAGTAGGGCTTTGTATTTCCTACATTGCTTTTTTATTTTCAGTATACATTGTATTAAGCTCTGGAGGTTACCAAAGAAAGGCAGAAGTCCGACCCTGCTCACAAGGAACTTAAAATCTAATACATGTGTGGGTAAGTCCAATAAAATGAGCCAAATATCAATAATATATCAAGAGAGGTACAAGAGACAAATTCATGGTCAGTTCCTTTCTGCTATTGTCATTTTTTTCTGTCATATCTCATTCTTCCTGAACCCATTTGGGGTTTTCTTGGCAAAGATTCTGGAGTAATTTGTGATTTCCTTCTCCAAATCATTTTATAGATCACTGAGCCTTGCCCAAAGTGACACAGATATTAAGTGACTGAGCTCAGATTTAAACTCAGAAAGATGAGTCTTCCTTATTCCAAGTGAAATGCTCCAACTGTGAAAGCTAAATGTCTCAGGTTCGATTTAACTCACAACATGAATCTTCCATGTTCCAGGTTGACACTGTATGCAATGCACTACCTTCATATCCCAATTCCTTTCTAAGTGTTTTCTTTTCCAGACTAAACATCTTGTGTTCCTTCAATAAATTGTCATAAGGAATGATCTTGAATCCCTCAACCATCCTGGTTGCTATCATATGGATGTTCTCCATTTTTTCATTCCTGTAAGCCTAAAACTCAATCAGATATTCAAGAATTGGGCTGTATATAGCATTATTATAGCATATCCTTGATTTGCCCCCATTAACTGGCAGGGAGGAAGGCAGCAAGCATATAAGTAAGTGATTACTCTGTGCTAGACACCATGTTAAGAACTAAGGATACAAATAGAGACAAAAACAAAGACAATGCCTGCCATCAAAGAGTTGTCCTTCCAATGGGGAAAGACAACATGTAAAAGAGATGAAACAAGGGTGGGGGAGAGAAGGCTCCCCCTACCAAGGCATAGTAGTGAAGTGCAGGAGAGTCAGAAGTATGGCCATCAGCTTTATCTATTTTAGAAAGTCTTTGAACATTTTCTCTGTTCCTGTCTCTATCTCTCTGTCTCTCTCTGTGTCTCTGTCTCTCTGTGTCTGCCTTTCCTTCTCTCTTTTGTTTCTATATCTCTGTCTTTATATCTCTCTGTGTCCCTGTTCTCTTGTTTCTATTATCTTGTATCTATCTGTATCTCCTTCTGTTTCTGTCTCTATTTGATAGATGATGTTTTCATTAAGTAAAAATTATGTATATCTGTATAGCTACACACATATGCCTGTGCGCGCGCACACACACACACACACACACACACACATATATATATGTATATACACACATATATACATATGTGTAGATATGTACCAATAGCAAAAGTAAAGTATTCTCTTGATAAATTATGTGTCCATTCTCTGGGGGCCAGTCCAGCTAAATAGATCAAAGGCTTATCATCTGTAGCATAGACTCTAGGGAGATGTGTTCTTTGGCCATAGCTAACTGAACTCTTAACCAAGGGAAAATGCACAATGTCCCTCACCCTGGAAGGTTCATTTTCAATTCTGTGGGATTAATAGCAATACGTCCAGCCTGGCACTTAAGGCCCTCCACAATGTGTTTCTTACTTATTTGTCACATTTATTCCACAATATTTTCCTTCATCAATTCTCACTTTGACTTTTGGATCTTTGTAAAATTGAGAGCATTATTACATTAAAAACAATAGGAATGTTGGCAATTTGTAGGATTATAGATTTAGATTTGGGAGGGACTTTTGTAGTTCATCTGGTACAATCCCCTAAATTTATTGAGATTTCTGGCCAGAGAGATGAAACACGTTACTTGTCCAAGTTCACATAGGAAGTAAATGTCAGAGTTAGAGTTCAGACCTAGGTTGCCTGATTCAAATCTTTAGTTTTTTCTACTGAAATACAATATCTCTCACTTTTTGTTCTGCTTTTCTCCTCACCAGTAGAACATGTCTTTTGCCCAAATCATGTGTCATCCTTTCAAATATTTGCAGCTATTTATCATTTTTCATCTAAGGCTTTCTTGCCTCAATCTAAACTCCCATATTTTTTCTCACCCAAAACTTAAATGGTATAATCTTGAAGCCAATGACTATTCTGTCTGTCCTCTTCCACAAATGGTTTAAGCTTACTTACCTTTCTAAAGTGTTGCCAAACTAGGCACAATATTCTTGACGGGATCTGATCCAATAAGATTACATTGGGGTTAATACCTCCCTAATGTTTGATACTATGCTTTTCTCGATGCAGTACAAGATTGAACTCTTTTGTTTTGGTTTGTTTGTAGTTGCCATATTGAAACATTGAAACTCATTTTGAGCTTATAGTCCAATGAAAACCTGATTTTACAAAAGAATGAACTTCCCTCTCCCATCCATACCTTTCCATTCTTATATTTGTAAAGTTGCTCTTTAAAGAATTCATCTGCCAAGCATTTGCCCTGATTAAATTTCAATATCTTTGATTCAGTACAGTGTTTTAGTCTTTCAAAATATTTGTGTACCTTATTTTGTGTCGAGTCACACAGTGTCTTGCATATAATAGCTACTTAATAAAAATGTATCTGTTCTTGAACTAGGCATAAAGAATATGCTAACCATAGTGCATATTACTTTGGTTTAGAATTATTTTTCCTGACCTTAGGGGTTAGAAATAGAAGTAACATAGAGAATTTGCAAAGAGACAATTTCCAAGAAATCATGGCCTCCTTGAGGGGTAGTTCTGCCTCATTTATGATCTTCAAACAAAAGCCAAGTGTTCACTTGTCAAGGCTTATTTCAGAGGTAATACTTATTCAGATACGAGGTCCCTTCCAAATGTGAGATTCTGTGATTTCATATATTATCTTAATTTATTAAAAAAAATAGTGCATGGACGACCACAAGGTCAGTGCAATAAACCGTTCTTACCATCATGTCTCCTAGAAAAATATTGACATCCATGTCTGAAAGGATGGTAGCAATTTTTTTTGGGGCGGGGGGGATGAGGGTTAATTGACTTGCCCAGGGTCACACAGCTAGTAAGTATCAAGTCTTTGTGGCTAGATTTAAACTCAGGTCCTTCTGAATCCAGGGCCAGTTCTTTGTCCACTGGGCCACCTAGCTGCCCCGGATAGTAGCTTCTAATTCAAGCTCATGCCTTCTCATCAATCCATATCATCATCACAAAAATGTATGTGCTGACATTTAAATTGTATACATCCTAACACTCAAGATAAACAGTATTAAGCCCCATGTCTATAATCCATCTACCTTCATTATTTCTTCAGTGAAAGATAATGAAAAGCAATCATCCATGTGCCACTTTTCTTTCATTTCTGACTATATTGAGAAGAGAGACAATATATTCTCTGGAGTCAGTCATACTTGTATCACTTTGTCAATGATTGATTTTATTTTCTCAGTAGCCTGTGATCTCTTGTGCTGTTATGGTTTTGACTAATGGGTCTAAATGCATGTGGTGGATATTAAGCAATGACACTCCAACTCTACTTAAAAAAATACTCAATTTTTAAATGAAGTTGATGAATGCCAGATTAATTAAATGCATCTGAAAGAGGAAAGTGAGCCTGCCTCGCTTGTTTTTGGCAGTAAACTATGGTTACACTTGAAAGACCAAAATCTTAGTTATTTTTTTCTTATTTTTTTCAGTTGCCCATAATCTTCTGATACATGAACCTTTACAAGTGAGACCTCTAATGGTTATGACTTTCGTCATGGCATTGAACATCTTAGGATCTTAGTATCCACATCTGTAAAATGAGAGGGTTAGAGCTGATGCCCTCTAGGAGCACCTGTATTTGAATTCTGGCAGTTATTTATTATCAGTGATACTTTATTATCAGTGATACTGGGACTCGGTTTCCTATTCTATAAAGTGAGGGCATTAAATGAGATGACCTTTAAGATATAAAACCAGATTTCTATGATTCCAGGGTCCTGTGAATAACTGTGAGTGGCAGAAATATCTCTGATATCTGAGTCAGACTTGGGATTAAACCTTTGCTTTTTTCCTTACTAGGTGTGGGATCATTAATATATCTCAGACCATCTTTGAATCCAAGATTCCTCATCTATTAATTGCAGATAATGATATGAAATTGCTGACCTTATGTCCTGGCTATATCCAAAGCATTCAAACTATACTTAGGACATCACCCTCAATGCCTTCCCACTGACTCCTCAGACTCTTATGACCACCGACATTAACCTCTGACTGGAGATCTCTGATAGGCAAGTGTTGACCTCTTTTTTTGCCCAATTGAGCTGCCATGCCACTTGGAGACTGCTTCTAACCATCAGCATCATCTTCTTCCCCTAACCTTTTCTATCTTTCTTTTATATTCTCCATTCTTTCTTTTATTTCCTCCATCTTTCATCAGGATGGAAGTTCCTTGAGGACAGAAACTGTCTTACTTCAATATATTATTATTCAAAGAACATAACACCTTTTCTGGCACAAAATTAGCATCTAATGAATTATGTATCTATCATCTAGTTATCTAGTTACCTAGCTATCATCTATCTATATCATGAGTTCATAGGATATTAGATTTATAGCTACTAAAACATCTTTATGAGAATACTGAAGTTCAGAAAGTTTAAGTGATTTCCCTAGTGTAATAATAATTATCAAGTGTCTGAAATAAAAATAGATCCTAGATTTTCTAACCCTAATTTCAACAATCCACCCAGAATACCACACTGCCTTGGGGCAATGCTGAGGATGAGCAATTAGGAAAACACTATATATATGTGTGTTACGATGATGACTTTGGGGGTGTAGCATTTGCACAGTGAATTTTTCCCCTCAAGAAGTGATTTTGAAGAGTTTCACATATTCTACAATCATACTGATTTTATTCCTTGGTGTTAAATTAAAATCAGAAGAAAACAATGCCCCTCTCCAATGAGAATGCAAGTTGTCTGATAATGTGTATCATATTATACTCGTAGACACACATAGGAACACATAGGCACACAAACCTTTAGAAACATTTTATTCAAAATAAAACAATGACTTGGGTTATATACATATACCATTAGCATCCTTTTACAAATGAGCAGATCTGAGCTCTGAGATCAGAGCTTAAATGGTGAAATTACTGCATTTGCTAAACTGCTATGCAAGATGTAAGCTATACTTTGACTCAGTTCCTACTATTATACCCTTACCTAGTGCCTCACCAGTAAAAGCCAAACACACTACTAGATTCTAGAGTAACAAAAGAATTCATCGGCCAGGCCAGATCTCATCAAGTTCTCTGCTATTCATTCTGGAAACCTCTGGAGAAGATAAAAGTGAAGTTATCATGATTTTACCTTATAATCTAGGTTACTGAGAGGTATTACCCCTGACTTCAGGCAAGATCATGCTTAAACCCTTCCAGACATCAAGAGGGAAATTTAATTATAGTCTTTAAGTTTCATTCACTGTTAAGACAGAGGAAAATATCAAATAAAAGGGAGATAATAGAGAAAAAAAGACTGTGAGCAGAAAGTTGGAATATATAAATTTATGGGGCCAAGTCCACTCATTTTCCCATGGAGGGTTGAACATCTACAGAAACTCTACTTTTTTATCTCCCCTTATTTTAGTTTTTTTTTTTTTTTTTTTTATGTGGCAGTTATGTGATGGGCCTATTATTCCCCTAAAAGTGTACCCTTTGCTTGGTGGAGCTGTGAACAAATCCAACCATTCTGGAGAGAAAATTGGAACTATGACCAAAGAGCTATGGGAATGTTCATACCCTTTCATCCAGTGGTACCACTGCTAGGTCTGTATCCCAAAGAGATCATAAAAGATGGAAAAGCACCCACATGCACAAAAATATTTATGGCAGCTCTCTTTGTGCTGGAAAAGAGTAGGAAATTGAGGGAATGCCCATCAATTGGGGAATGACTAAACATGTTGTGGTATATGAATGTAATGTAATACTATAGTGCTGTAAGAATTGATGAGCAGGAGGAGTTCAGAGAACCCTGGAAGGACTTACATGACCTGATGTGGACTGAGGAGTAGAACCAGGAGAACATTGTACATGGTAACAGCAACATTTTGTGATGAACAATGGTGATATACTTGGTTCTTCTCAGCAGTGCATTGAACCAAGACAGTTTCAAAGAACTCATGATAGAGAGTGTTCCCAATATCTAGAAAAAAAGAACTGTGGATTATGAATGCAGATTGAAACATACTGCATCTACTTTTGAGCTGCTTTTTCCCTTCTTTTCTGAGTTCTTCCCCTTGTGCTCTGAGTCTTCTTTCACAAGATGACCAATGCAGAAATATGTTAAATGTAATTTCACCTTTATAACATATATCAGATTGCTTTCCATCTTGGGAAGGGGGGAGAGAAGGGAGAGTGGGAGAAAAATTTGGAAATAAAAATGCTATTAAAACAAATGTTAAAAACTATCCTTAGGTGTAATTGGAAAATAATAAAACACTTTTATTTATTAAAGAGAGAGAGAGAGAAGCCTTTGCTTCCACAGTGAATCAGCTTAAAATTATCATTCCAATCAATTACCAAAAAGTCACCTGACCACTAGAGGAAAAGGGGGAATTCTCATGTCACTTGCTCAGGTGATAAGACCGCAGTAACCTTGAAAAATCATGAATGTTAAATAAAGGTAAAAAAAAAAAAACATTAGAGTAAGATTTTCATTTTAAATTTAATTTTAATTTATAATTTTCTCCAAGTTACATGTAAGAAAAGAAAAAAAAATCACATTGATTTTTTAAAACTTTGCATTCTAAATTTCTTTACTCCATCCTTCCTCAACCATCCCTATGCAATCAAGCAATTCAATATGTCATATATGTGCAGTTATGCAAAACGTCTTCATATTAGCCAAGGTGTGAAAGAAAATAGACAGAATAACTTTAGAAAGAGGAACTAACAAATAAAATTATACTTAAATCTGTATTGAAATACCATCAGTTCTTCCTCTGTTGATGGTTCACATTTTTCATACATCCTTCTGATAGTATCCCGCTCATCATTTCTTTCAAGTTACTATTGATACCTGCATTACTCTCTATCCTATTCCCTCCCCTTGATATTTACTAAATTTTCTGTCTTCTTCTACCCTACCCCTCCTCGAAAGTGTTTTGTTTTTTATTGCCCCCTCTCCCTATCTGCTCTCCCTTCCTTTACCTCTCCCTCCCTTTTCCCCATTCCCTCACACTTTCCCTAAGGGCAAATATATATAAATATATAATAATACTATATTAATTAATATATAATACTATATTAATTAATATCTAATAATTGGTAATAATATATATATATATATATATATATAACCATACCCACTTCAGTGTTTATGTTATTCCCTGTTTGAGCTAATTCTGATGAAAGGAAGGCTCACTCACTCCCCTGCTCCTTCCCCATCTTCCCTTCCACTCCATAATCTTTTTTTTGCTTCTTGTATGTGACCTACTTTACCCCCCTTCCACCTCTCCCTTTCTCTTTCTTCCAGCACATTCATCTTATCTCTTAATTTTATTTTAAATATGTCATCATAGGTCAGCTAGGTGACACAGTGAACAAAGAACTGGCCTTGGATCCAGTAGTCCCCAAGCCCAAATCGGTCCACAGGCACAAGCCACACCACCGTGCCTTCACCATTGAAAACAAGGCTAAACAAAAAAAAATATTCTTTACAGGTATCATCCCATCATTTTCAATTCACACCTGTGCCCTCTGTCTAAGTATATTCCTTTCAGTTTCCCCAATACTGAGAAAGTTTTTATGAATTAGAAGTATTATCTTCCCATGTAGGAATGTAAACAGTTTAAACTTCTAATGTCCCTCATGATTTATTTTTCCCTTTTACATTTTTATGCTTCTCTAGGGTCTTGTATTTGAAAGACAAATTTTCTATTCAGTTCATGTCTTTTCATCACAAATACCCAAAAATCCTCCTTTTAATTAAATTTCCATTTCTTCCCCTGAAAGATTATACTCAGTTTTTGTAGGTAGGTGATTTTTGGTTGTAGTCCTAGTTGCTTTGCCCTCAAGAACATCATATTCCATGCCATCCAGTCCTTTAATGTAGAAGCTGCTAGATCTTGTGTTATACTTACTACAGCTCCACAGTATTTGAATTCCTTTTTTCTAGCTGCTTGCAATATTTTCTCCTTGATCTGGGATCTCTGGAATTTGGCTATAATATCCCTGGGAGTTTTCCTTTTGGGATCTCTTTCAGGAGGTGATCACTGGATTCTTTTAATTTCTACTTTACATTCCACTTCTAGAATATCAGAGCAATTTTCCCTGAGAATTTCTTACAAGATGATGTCTAAGCTTTTTCCTTGATCACGGTTTCCAGGTAGTCCAATGATTTTCAAATTACCTTTCCTGGATCTATTTTCCAGGTCAACTGTTTTACCAAGGAAATGTTTCATATTACCCTCTATGTTTTATTCATTGGGATTTACTTTATTGTGTCTTGGTTTGTTATAAAGTCACTTGCTTCCATCTTTCAATCCTAATTCTTAGGCAATTATTTTCTTCAGAGAGCTTTTGTATCTCCAGTTCCATTTAGCTTTTCAACCTGTTGACTTTTTTCTCATGATTCTCCTGCATCACTCTCATTTCTCTTTCTATTCTTTCCTCCACTTCTCTAAATCATCTTTTGATCTCTCCTACTTTCTCTTCAAAGTCCTTTTTGAGCACTTTCATGGCCTAAGAACAATTCATATTTTTATTGGAACATTTGGATGAAAGAGCTTTATCTTTGTCATTATCTTCTTCTGAGGGTGTATTCTGGTCTAACTTGCCCCCAAAGAAGCTTTCAATGGTCTGTTATTTTCCCTGCATACTCATCTTGAATGTCTATTTCTTGGATTTTAACTCCTTTGTAACAAGTATCACTGCTTCCAAGATGAACTGTTCTGCATTACAGCATAGCCCAGGGGATGATTAGGCTTGTTCTTAACCTGCCTTCCCTTTGAGTAACCAAGGCTGCTTTCTTTTTGACCCAGAAGATGATGTCAGGTTGAAATCTGATTCACTATGGTTGAAAGCTTGGTGTGCCTGTGCTCCTCCCCCACTGCATGACTGCCACTTGAGTTTGTTTTGCTGGTGAAAACATGGGCACCCCACCTTAGTTCTAGAAGAAATTGCAGCTATTTACCCAAACTGCTGCACCCCCTCACTGGTCTGGGAGTTGATCTTCAGAATAAGCAACTGAAGCTTCTCAGGCTCAGGAGGAGCTGCCTGTCAGAGGCTGGTTCTGTTCCATGTGCTGTTCACTCAGTCTGAACAGGTTATGATCCCAGTCACCTATTTAAGCTTTTCTTAACTGGAAAACAGTCTCACTCTGTTCTTATGTGGGTTATGTTATTCTACGAGTTGTCCTATGGCATTACTTTTTGGAGGGCATGGACAGGTTGGTGGGGAGTGGGGAGAGTCACAGCCTTTCCTCCACCATCTTGGCTCCGCCCAAAGTCTAGAGTAAGACTTTCATATATGCCCATGTCAAGAGGGCGCCCTTTCCTAACGTGCAGGAAAACCTGATATGGGAAGAGGTTTTCTGGAAAGGACATTGAGGAAGGGGACGATGATGATAAGGATGAAGGAGGGTGTGTAGAAAGATGAATATATCAGGGATTATAGGTATTAATGAGCTTGATTGGGAAGAAGATAAGGAGGAACAGAAATACAGATACTTGATAGCTTTCAAATGGGATGTTGTGTAGTTGAACAACTTTGGAAAAGAAATAATCATGTCCAAATTCTGCCAGCCCCAGCAAGATTCTCTGGAGGAGGATACAGGACTCAGAGGAAGCAAGAATTACTGAGAAATCTTCATTCTACTAACCTTAGTCCTTGTTGCCTAGGCAGAACATCTTCTAACCTATGAATGTCCTTAAGCTGTGGCCCTAAAGACTGAGTACAAAACTGCAGATGAACTCTAAAGAGGAAAAAGTACAGGGTTATCTTTTCCCACCTTTCTGTGTCCCTTAATTTCATTAGCTTTCTCTGGCCGTAACATTAGAATTGTGACTCATATTAAGCCGATTAACTTAATGAACATGCCCTTTTCCTTTGTTTACGGAAAAAAATTGTGCTGACCCACCTTAAATTGTGAAGTTGATTTGAGTTCCTACATATAAGACTTTGTATTTATCTCCATTGAATGTTGACTTATTATATTCGGTGAATATTCTATCCCATCAATAATTTTAATTATTTTTTTTCAATTCCCAATTTTTATCTCTTGTCCCCCTCTTTACTCTACTGAGAAGCCTAAGAATATGATACCCAATGCACACACGAAGTTATAGAAACTATATTTTTACTTTAGATACGTTGTGGGAAAAAATAAAACCAAGAAAAAGAAAGGAAAAAATATGGTTCAATCTACATTCAGAGTCCATCAGTTCTCACTCTAGAGGTTGAAAGCATTTTTCATAATTAGCCTTATGTAATGGTTGTGGATCCTTGTGTTTATCAGGGTAGCTAAGTCTTTCAGAGTTGATTATCATTATAATATAATATTAACGCTTTACCCTGTTTCCTGCTTTCCTTACAATTTTGGTTACATTGGTTTTGTTAACATAAAAACTTAAATTTCATGCAATCAAATTATCCATTTTAATTATTCTTACCCTTTCCATCTCTTATTCAGTCATGACATAATTTTGTTTGTACATATATATAATGTATATGTGTATACATAGACGTATGTGTATGTGTATGTATATTTACAAGCATTTTTGTGTATATATGTATATATGATAATTTTTCTAGGCAAATTTGTTTATTATATCTAAATATTGTGCCCATTTTGAGCTTATCTTACTGTATGGTATGAAATATTAATCAATTCCTCAGTTTTGTCAAACTGCTTTCCAGTTTCGCCAACAATTTTTGTCAAATGGTGAGTTATTACCATGATAGTTTTTCACAAAACTAGATTTTGATTAATATAATATAATATATAATATAATATTACACAATACAACATTGTATTTCATATTTTATATATATATAATTATTACCTAATCTATTTCACTGATTAATAACTTTATTTCTTATTTAGTACCAAACACTTTAATGATTACCACTTTGTAGTATGCTTTGAAATTTGGTAATGCTAAACTACTTTCCTTCAGTATTTAAAAAAATATATATCTCTTCGAGATCCTTGACCTTTTGTTCTTCCCGATGAATCATTATTATTTTTTCTAATTTTATAAAATAATACTTTGATAGATAGAACAGTATGGCATTGAATAAATAAATTTATGTAGTTAGAATTGCCATTTTTATCACCTTGGCTCATTCTACCTATGAAAATTGTTATTTCTCCAATTGTATAGATATATTTTTAAGTGAAAAGTGTTTTATGATTGTGTCCATAGACTTCCTGTGTGCATCTTGGCAGGTAGATTCCTAAGGTTTTTTTTTTTACACTGTCTGCAATGATTTTAAATGGAATTTCCCTTTATCTTCCCTCTGGGTTTTGTTGGCAAGATATAAAAAAAGCTAAAGTTTTTTGTTACTTAAATTTATATTCTCCAACTTTGCTAAAGTTATTTCAGCTAATTTTTAGTTGATCCTCTAGGATTATCTAAGTATGCCATCATCTCAACTTCAAAATTGATAGATTTATTTCCTTATTACCTATGATTATTCCTTCAATTTATTTTTCTTGTCTTTTTGCTAGAGCTACCATTTCTAGTACAAGATTGACAAATAGTTTTGATTATTGAAATCCTTGCTTTACTTCTTATCTTAATGGACAGGCTTCAAGTTTAGCATCAATGTTTCCTCTTACTGTTAGCTAGATACTCCTTATAATTTTAAGCAAAGTTCCATCTATTGTTATATTTTTATTCTTATGATTTCTAATGTTTTTAATAAGAATAGTTGTATTTTGTCAAAAGTTTTCTTTTTTTTTTTTTCCGGGGCAATGGGGGTTAAGTGACTTGCCCAGGGTCACACAGCTAGTAAGTGTCAAGTGTCCGAGGCTGGATTTGAACTCTGGTACTCCTGAATCCAGGGCCGGTGCTTTATCCACTGTGCCACCTAGCTGCCCCTGTGTCAAAAGTTTTTATGCATCTATTGACATAATCATACAATTTTGTTCTTTTTGTTCTTCATATGGTCGATTATGCTTATAGTTTTCCTAATACTGAACCATCACTGCATTCCTGGCACAAATCCCATGTAGTGAGAATGTATGTGATATATTACTGCAATGGTCTTGCTACTATTTTTTTTAATTATATAAATATTAATTAGGGAAATTGTTCTATGTTTTTCCCCCTCTAGATTGCTCTTTCTATGTTAGGTATCAGAATCATTCTTGTGTTATAGAAGGCATTTTGTAGGTCTTCTTCTTTTCCCTTTCATCCTAAAAAAATATGTAATATTGAAATTAATATTTTTATTAAATATTTGCTAGAATTTTCTTTTCTTTGGTTTTGTTTTTTCCTTAGCAGCTCACTTATGACTTGTTTATTTTCTTTTCCTAGGATAGGAATATTTTAGTATTCTGTTTCTTCCTCTGTAAATATGGGCAATATGTATTTTTTTTGTTAAAAATTCAACCATTTCATTTATCTTGTCAGTTATATTGACATGTAGTCGGCCAAAATTGCTCCTAATAATTGCTATAATGTCATGATCATTGATTTTACATTCACCCTTTTCATATTTGAGTCTGGGAATTTGATTTTCCTTCTTTCCATTTAAAAAACAAATCAAATTAGTCAATAATTTATATTTCATTGTTTTCATAAATATAGATTCTAGTTTTATTTATTTATTACAAGTTTTTAAGTTATTTTTTTATTTAATTCTCCTTTAATTTTCAGAATTTTTGTTCCAGAGTTGTCTTGGGGATTTAAAATTTGTTCTTCTTTGCTGTCTTGGGGGATTAAATGATTTATATATTTATCTATACTTTCTTTTTTTAAAATTGATGTAAATATTTAGAGATATAAATTTCCCCTTAAATATGGCTTTCATTCCATCCCACAAAAGTTGCTTCATTGTTGTAACCATCATTACATTATAGATTATTTCTATGATTTGTTCTTTGACAAATTGATTCTTCAGGGTTAGATTTAGTTATTGTTCTTTTAATGAATAGTATTTTATCTTTCCCAATTACATATACAGTTTTTAACATTTTTTTTTTCAGGGCAATGAGGGTTAAGTGACTTGCCCAGGGTCACACAGCTAGTAAGTGTCAGATGTCAGAGGTCAGATTTGAACTCAGGTATTCATGAATCCAGGGCCAATGCTTTATCAACCACAGCACCTAGCTGTCCCTGATCCTGTTACTCTGTGTAATGCTCTCCTGGTTCTATTCACTTCACTCAGCATAAGTTCATGTAAGTCTTTCCAGGATTTTCTGATCATTTCTTATAGCACAATAGTATTCCATCACATTCATATATGACAACCTATTCAGCCATTCCCCAATTGATGGAAATCCCCTTAACTTCCATTTCTTTGACATGATAAAAGGATCTTCTCTAAATATTTTTGCCTACATGGGTTTTTACCCCTTTTTTAAGAGTTCTTTGGGATACAGACCTAGTAGTGGTATGGCTGGGTCAAAGGGTATGCACAGTTTTATAACAGTTTGTAAATATTTCCAAATTGTTCTCCAGAATGGTTGAATCATTTCACAACTCCACCAACAGTGCATTGGTCTTCCAATTTGCCCACATCTGTTCCAACATTTATCACTTTTTTCCTTTTTTTTTTTTTGGTCATATTAGCCAATCTATATGAGGTGTTACTTTAGAGTTGTTTTAATTTGACTTTCTCTGATCAATAGTGATTTAGAACATTTTCTTTCATGATTATAGCTTTAATTTCTTCATCTAAAAACTACCTGTTCATATCCTTTCACCACTTCTCAATGGGGAGATGACTTGTATTATTTTATTCAAATAGCAATTAACATTTGTATTTAAAGTTTTGAGTTTCAAATTATATCCCTCTTTCCCTCCCTCTCCTTCTCCCTCCTTGAGGCAGTAAGTAATCAGATATAGGCTATACATATGCAATTATGTAAAAATGTTTTATTAGTCATTTTGTATAAGAAAACAAATAAAAAGAATGAGTGAAAGAAATTGAAAAAATAGCATGTTTCAGTCTGTTCAATCATTATTGTTTGTTTGTGGTTTCTTTTTCCCTCTTTGGAGGTTGGTAGTATCCTTTATCATTAGTCCTTTGGGATTGTTGTGAATCATTGTATTGCTGAGAATAGTCAAGTCATTCACAGTTCTTCATCAAAAAATATCACTGTCACTGTGTACCACATTCTCCTGGTTCTGCTCACTTCACTTATACATGAGTTCATGTAAGTCTTTCCAGCCCTTTCTGAAATCATCCTGCTTTTCTTTTTTATATCACAATAATATTCTATCAACATCACATACCACAGCTTGTTTAACCATTCCCCAATTGGTGGGCATTTCTTTGATTTCCAATTCTGAGCCACCACAAAAAGACCTGCTGTAAACATTGTTGTACAGATAGATATATATTTTTTTCTCTTTTGGGGTGTTAAGGGTTAAAATTCTAGCTAAACTGTCTAAAATATCTAATGAGTGGTCGCCAATAAATTATAAGCTTTAGCAAGAGTTAGACTTTTAAGCATTTATTAAGGAGAATAAGAATTTGGTAAAGAGAGAGAGAAAGGCCTAGATTCCTATCTATTAAAGGGAGAGCACATTTCTAGCTCCCTTCTCCGCCAGCGTCCTCAGGAAAGAGCCCCAGAGTCAGCGCCAGTCTCTTCCTTCCTCCTCCCACTAGTCCGCGTCACTTCCTCCCGCCAAAGAAAAGACTCCTGGTCTTGCCCTCAAAGACCTTCGCTTCATGGGCAGAACTCTTCTACAGTAAGTATCCAGCAGGTGGCGTCATTCCAATTGTTACAGGGGGATGTCTTTGGGGTATAAACCTCACAGTGTTATTGATGGACCAAAGGGTAAGCATGGTTTTATAGTTCTTTGGGCTTATTTCCTAATTGCTCTCCAGAATGATTGGATCAGTTCATAACTTCACCAACAATGCACTAGTGTTCCACTGATTTGAGAAATTAAGCCTTTATCAGAGATACTTATTGTAAAAATTCTTTCAAAGGTTTCTGCTTCCCTTATAATTTTGTTTCCATTGGTGTTATTTGTGTAAAAGCTTTTAAATTTTCTAAAATCAAAATTATCTGTTTTACATTTTGTAATACTCTCTACATCTTCTTTGGTCCCAAATTCTTCCCTTGTCCATAAATCTGACAGATAAACTATTACATGCTCTTTCTATCTGCTTATGATATCACTCTTTATGTGTAAATTATGTACCCATTTTGACTTTACTTTGGTATATGGTATGGGATGTTAGTCTATTCATAGTTTCTGCCATACCATTTTCCAGTTTTCCCAACAGTTTTTGTCAAATAATGAGTTTTTGTTCCAAAAGCTTGGATCTTTTAGTTCATCATATACTTGATTACTGTGGTAATTTACTACAGTGTAATTCATACTTATTCTGTTCCACAGATCCACTGATCCACTGAAGCACTCTATTTCTTAGCCAGCATCATTTTTTAAAATTAATTACCACTTATAGTGCAGTTAGAGATCTGGTATAACTAGACCTTCTTTTACATTTTTTTTTTAATGGGGCAATGAGGGTTGAGTGATTTACCCAGGGCCAAATGTCTGAGGCTTCATTTGAACTCAAGTCCTCCTGAATCTAGGGCTGGTGCTTTATCCACTACACCACCTAGCTGCCCCCCCCCCCGCCCCTTTTACATTTTTTCATTGTCTCCCTTGACATATTTGAGTTTTTATTCTTCCAGATGAATTTTGTTATATTTTTTCTAGATCTATAAAACAATTTTTGATAGCTTTATTGTCATGGCACTAAAAAAAATAATTTAGGTAGTATTGTCATTTTTTATATTGGGTTGGCCTACCCATGAGGAAATGACAATTTTCTAATTCTTTCAATCTGACTATTTGTGTGAGAACTGCTTTATATTTGTGATCATATAGTTCTTGGGTTTCTCTTGGCAGGCAAACTGCCAAACATTTTATATCATCTACAGTTATTTTAAGTACAATTTCTCTATCTATTGCTGCTGGTCTTTGTTGGTAATATATAGAAATGCTGATAATCTAGGTTATTTCTTGACTTTGAACTTCACATTGCAATTGGTGTCTTCTCACTGCTAAGGATATGGGTGGCTTAAGCTTCTGTGGCTTGACTGGGGGCAGGGTTGGTTTTTAGTATTTCTAAGATGATGTAATCAGGGAGAGTTCTTATCACTGCCCACCTTCTCTGAATTCTAGTCCTTACCTGGGTAGAGCTCTTCTTACTCTGTCACTATGACTGTGACTGTTCCACTCCACTCTGCAATGCAACACAGAACTGGGTAACAGGTTATATAGCTTCCAAATATTACTGGGCCTTTTATCAGGTGCAAGTACAGGGATTCTCTTGGAATCTTTCTGATCAGGCTATTTGTAATCTTACCATCCCATTACATTGGATGCAACCTAATACCCCATGTTATTGTTACTATAGCTGCCATCCCCAAAGCCCACAGCCAGTGTGCTATGCTCCCATTCAACCTCCACCTCAGTGTCTACAGATGTATTTTCTCCAAAAAACTTTCTTAGGCTGGAACAATGACTCAATCTGACTTTTTTTTTTTAATTTTGTGTTCAGAATTTGATTTGGCACTTTCTATGGTAATTTTGTAGGTGAGTTTAGGAGCAAAGTTTGGCAACTGTGACCCTTCACTCCTCCATCCTCACTCTACCCTCCTTAACTATCCCATCAATATCCTTTTGAATGCTGACTCCATCATAAATTGTTTTAGCCATGCCTCCCAGTTTTCAACTTTTGAATGTTTGATGAGCATATCATCTGTGCTATTATCTAAGTTATTAATCAAAATATAAACTGCTCAGGCCACACACAGGTCCTTGGTAAACTCAATTAACATATGCTTTTCTATTCCAGCCAACTTTTGAGTTCTGAATCCCTTGATTGGATTGTCTAAAGCACATGCTACCACCTTCTCAATAAGAATACAATGGGGTACTTTTTCAAAAACTTTGCTAAAATTCCAGGTAAACTATCTGTTTTTTGTTTTTTAGTGAGGCAATTGGGGTTAAGTGACTTGCCCAGGGTCACACAGATAGTAAGTATTAAGTGTCTGAGGCCGGATTTGAACTCAGGTACTCCTGACTCCAGGGCCGGTGCTCTATCCACTGTGCCACCCAGCTGCCCCATAAACTATCTTTACATAAACTATATCCATAGATTCCCCATATCATTCAGAAGAGCAATCCAGACCAAAAGGGGAAAAGTGGTTTGTGTGCTATTCCTTTTATCCATGAAATCATGCTAATTTTTTTCTAATTACCTCCTCCATTCAACATATTTGCTAAATATTGCTGTAATACTCTATTATAATCTTGTGGTAACATTCAGGTTTTCCAGTGACTCAATTTTCATATGTACCAGTTCTTTAAGAAATAGGACTTTAGTATATGTGAACAAAATGATTTGAATTCCTAATAGATAGTTATTTATCACCTACTATCTCACTTCTTATTTCAAGTACCAATGTTGTTAGTCATTTTGGTTCTGAAATTTTCAGTGTAAAGACTATTGTATTTTTCAAAGACAACAGAAATAAGCTGAACACCTTACTAATTTTCTTTTTATCCTTTCTATATTGCTTTTCTTTGTATAAAATCTATATTGTTTATGTAATTAAAATTGCCTATTATTATAATTATATCTACTCTTTGTTGAAGAACTTTGCCCCTAATTTTAAATATTAAAGTTATCTCCTTCCCTTTTTTTTTTTTACTATTTTTATTAACAACAATACTTATGTGGCAAAATTTATACATGTAATAAACTTCTAAAACATATTACACCATTTTGGGGGCAAAGTTTAAGGACAATTATGAGATAATGTCATGAAACTATCAGCTCTTTAGGATTGACTAAACTGGAAATTCATACAATAAAGTTCAAGTAAGAGAAAATAATTTTGATATCCAAAAGTCAGCACAGAGAATTTCAGAGTGATTTATCACCAGTGTCTATAATGGTAATAGGTTGACAGTTAGGAGATTGGAGCCCTGATTCTGATGCATTTTAACTGTGTGACTATGAAAAAGCCACTTTAATCTTCCTGATCCTCAGTTTCCTCATGTATACATTGACGTAATAATTCCTACAATCCTTAACTGGGAGTTGGGGTTTGGCAGGTTCAAGTGAGATAATGGGAAGGAAGGGCTTTTGGAAACTAATGTCCTAAATAAATGTCAGATATTATCATAATACAATAGTGATTTTTCAGCCACATAATCTCCTAAAGGCCATCTGCTAAGTTACAGAGGTGTTAAGCTCTATGAATGGCCAAGAAGTGGAGGTAGGAGTAACTTTACTCATGAAATCCTGGAACTTTCAAAATAAAATAATATTATTTAAAAAAGCAAAAGCAAAAACTTAACCAATAGGCTAAGAGGGGAGGGGCATTGTTATTCCAGGTATTGTCTATATTGTGAGGGTATAAGATTTTAGAGGAGAAGGGTCTAAGGTTTTTTATATTTTGTAGAGAGGGGAAATAACTTCTAAATATTACTGACATAGTATGACCTTGAGTAAGTAAATCTTGTTTACCACTCATTTTGCTCATTTCTAAACTGAAAGAACTGGACCAGAAAGGCAAGAAGGTCTACTCCATCTCTAGAGCATATAGTTCATGTTTGAAGTGATAAGCTTGCATATTGACTATGGGAGCATAGCCTACCAGAAAGTCCCAGGATTGTTCAGTAAGGGTATAAGCGAGATTAGAGGCTGGTTCTGATGTAAGAGGTGAATGTTCCATTTTAGAATACAGAATCAATACATTACTGGACATTAGGGTATGCTGGTTGATACTCTAAATATATTTTGAGAGGTTGGTTTGGAGAAATAGTGGTCATCAACTCTACCTACCTGAATGACATCAAAATTTAGGTGGAATTCTTTTTTTATACATAATAATTAGTTGAGAATTTTAAAAGGCAACATTTTGAATCTCATTTTGTTCTACTTTGGGTTTTTAACATAATAAAAATGTGTTTCACAATTTAACAATAATGGCCAATTGTTTTGACATCATCAGCTCAGGATGCAGTTGCATTTTGCAAAAATGTTGAAAAATCCCTCATTCTTCAATGTAAACACCCTTGATGTCACCAGTAGTACATGGAGAAGTTGGAATCATATAAGCCCTTGACTAAGAACCTGCAGGTCTGGGCTGAAGTTAGAATTTGGGCATGTCCAATCATGGATATATTTGTGATTTCAGGAGAAAATTAAGCAACCCAATAATCCAGTTAACATTCATTAAACTTCTACTATGTGCCAGACACTGTGCTAAGCATTAGGGCTACAAATAAAAAAAAAAAGAAAGACAATCCTTGCTCTTAAGGAGCCTTCAATCTAATGAAGACAAAGCACACAAAGAATCTGAAAAGAAGAGGGGCAAGAGGGGACCCCAGGGGATATGGGATCACGGGGATGTCTTGTTCCTTGGAGCTGAAACAAAGCACAGCTGCAAATGGAAAATGGAAAGTGAGCTGAAAGGTCAGATTCTGCTTCTATAAAGGAAGCTTTCAGAGAAGTTTAGTGTGCCATATTCCAGTTCTCCAAAGAAAGGGACCAGTGGTTTGATTTCTCTGGACTAGATTACCTTAAAGGTCTCTTCCAACTCTAATGATAGACAAGCTTATCTGAGATGGGAAACCTATGGATAGTTATCTCCCTTATGTATTATATCTGTAGAACTTGGAATAGAGCCTAGTACCTAGTTGATGCCTAATAACGATTTTATTATTATTATTGCTATCATCATATTATTGTCATCATCATCATTATTTCTTACATTCATTCAGAAAACACTGTCAGTAAAAGTCAGCAGTGTTCTGATAGGTCTAAATGATAGACATCTTATGGCATGGACCAGAATTAGAATTTCATTGATTCATTCCAATTCCGTTATATTGTAATCCCTTTGAAGAGGGAGACTCTTTTTTTATCCCTTGAACTTAAATATGGTGCCTGGCACATAGTAGATGTCATATCACCTCTCTCAATATAGTCTGTCATATGATCACATGATAATCATTATTCACATTGTTCACAAGTTGCTCAAAACTGGACAGTGATCAGCTAAGAGAGATGTTGATAGAGTGCTTAGTAATCGTTCTTAAATCAGAAAGGGTGGGATTCAGATCTTGGCTCTATCACTTCCTATCTGTGTGGACAATTCCCTTCTCTGAATGTCAATTTTTTTTCATCTTTAAAGTGGTGATAATGATCCTTGTACTGAAGACACTTGGTAATTATCAGAACCCTATGCATGTTTTTATTGTTTCTCTTGTTGTGGAACTGGGGCTTTAATCCAGGGAATTTCAGAGATGAAGATACCCTCCTTCAACACAGATGCATGAATTACCTGAAAGTTATAGTTTTAGAATACAGCTGTAGCCCTAAGGAGGTAAGTGACTATCCAAGTCACACAGTATATATGAGAGACAGGACATGAATCAAGGTGTTCCTAAAACCATCACTTAACCAATCAGAAAGCATTCAGTATGAGTTGACTATATACCCCACAGTGTGGTAGGTATCAGAGCAGTTAGTCTCTATATGTGTAAGACAAAGCATATACAAAGCAATCTCTGAGGGGAAGCTTTAGCATGTAAAAAGGGATAACAACAGACCTGGTATATCAACTCTGCCTCCTGCTCCTCCTCCCCTTCCCCCCAGGAATTGCTGTGTCAGGATCAAATGAGATCATGTTCAGTATTTGTTATATATGTAGGAGTTAGCATTACTATTCAGTAGGAAGATGACAGAAATGCAGAGGAAAGCATCTTAATGCTAAGGAAATTACTTGACAAACAAGGAGATCTTGTTTCAGAAACCCAGTTAGGAAAGGCTTTAGAAAGCTTTAAAGGGAATCATCCTGCCAAGAGTTGACAACAGGAGAAAATTAAGTGATGTTTGAAGGTGCCTTTTTGCAGTGAGTTTGATGAGGTCATTGGCTCCCTCCACAAGACCATTTCAGGTGAGTTAGGAGAGCACAAGTTAGCCAAAAAGGAGTCCAAGAGAGTGGGGATCATGGCATACAGAAGCAAGAGGCATAGCAATTTAAAGAAGTGAATCAGGAAGAAGGACAATGATGGCTCATCACTCATTCATATATCTGGGGCCAAAGGAGAGAATTCATCCATTTGAATGGAACCACTGCAACCAAGACTGAAAGGGCATGTCATAAATTCTATGATATGGGACATTTACAGACCACTTGTCCTAACTAAGAGATCAGGAAACAAGTTTGGAAGACATGGATTCAAATTGTGGTCCTTTGGATACCAAATTCTGGTCATGTTTCCTTGTTCTAGGTTAAATCTCTTATATCTCTTATAGTAGCTATGTGGCATAGGGGATACAATGTTATATCTTTAGTCAGGAAGTGCTAGGTTCAAATTAAATCTCGGACAGTTACAAGCTGTGTTAACCTGGGCAAGTCCCTTGACCTCTCTCTTCCTCATCTTTAAAAAATGTGATATAGTATTTTTCAAATCATCAACAATTAATATAAATGCTAACTATTATGACTACAATGACTTGTTAGGCTTAGTTATTATTACTCTTACCTCCTCAACTATAGAGAAAGTGTGATTAATTTGGGGACTGAGTATTATATTTCTTTTCTATGCTTTAGATCTATGAAGATTCATCATGCTATGATGGGCATAATGATGGAGTTGGAGTCAAGGAGAATTGAGTTCAAACCTGCCTCTTTGACTTACTAGGCATATGTAACCATGGGCAAGTTATCAAACCTCATTTTCCTTATCCATAAAATGGAGTTAAAATATCATATTATCAATTTTAAGGTATTATCATTATGATACAAAAATAAAATGAACTGGTCAAATGCCAATGATGATAGAGGGCAGGTATATAGCCAGAGATAGAGAAGTTCCCCGAATTTTGGTTGAACTGTTTGTGGTAGACTTATGGGAAGACAGAAACAAGATTCAGACAGAATGGAAACGTATAGATCATAAGTAAGATCCAAGAGCACAGGTCCTTAGGAATATTTGAGATGTTTAAGTATTGTCTTATTATTGTCATTCATTCTTTTACTACTACTACCATTATTCTTATGACTATAACACTGTATTGGACAGAGGTATAGGCTTGTAGTCAGTAAACCATATGTCCAGGTTCCTGCCTCTGCCACATGTTGTGGGTAAGTCATCTAATCATTAATAAATAAGGAAAATCTCAATGAGTGCACGTGTTTATATGTCTATATTTATAGTTTTACTTTCTCCATATCTCTCTCTGACTCTCACCCTCTCTGTTTTTGTCTCTGTCTTTATCACTTTGTCTCTCTTTCTCTATAGAAGGTGGCAGCCACCAAAGAATAAATACCAAAGCCCCAAATACAAATGCATCCACAACTAAATTAACAAACAACAATGACATGCATAGTTGAAATTAAAATATAAAACAGCAAACCCTACCCTAATGCTTCCTCTGTCTTTCTCTCTGTTTCCCTTTCTCTTCCTCTCTGTCTCTGTCTCTCTCCTTCTTACCTCTCTTTTTTCTCTCCCATTCTCTCCCCATTTACACGCACACATACTCTCTTCATATAGTTCTAGCTCCAGTTCCTGGCTTACAAATTTCAAAACCATGTCTTTTCCCTTATGTCTTCCTGTAACTTTACTCAGCTCTAGGAGACATCATTACCATGTAATAAATAACCATCTCTACAGCCTTCTCAATATGGCATATTTCTCTTACAGACCCAACTCCTTCTTTCTATGATAGATTCCTCTTGAAGTCTCTATTTTCAGAAGGACCAAGGTCTTAATTCCCTTCATGATTCATTCAAAATAATGTCCTCATGATAGATAACTTCATTATCTCCCTCCCTTAATTTTCAGCTTCTTTTGTGAGTTATCATCCCCATTAGAATATAATCTCCTTGAGGGCAGGGATTGAATTTTTTGCTTATATTTGGATATTCCAAAAATGCTTGGAATAGTACCTGGCACTCTGTAAGTACTTGATATTTGTTAGATTTTCTTCCTTCCTTTATGTCCACCCATAGCTATTGCATCGTAACTAGAAGCATAGCCATATCCCAACTTAGTCTTTTTTAGGGAATGTTACCAAATGTTTAGTTACTGTTGGTTGGCTAACATTTTTTTGATTGGCTAACTTTTAACAAACAGGATCAGAGGCATACAGAAATAAATGTTTACAGCGTCATTATGTCTATTAAAGCACAGACATATTAATGATAGCAAAATATTCTGACAAGGACTCAAGAAAAGAGATCAAATGGGACATAGGCAAACAAAATTGTATTTTTTAAAGAATAATATGTATTTCTTTTTTAATATACCACAGTTTTGCTTTATGGTTCATCTATGCTTTTATAATTTTAACTTTATTTTTGTTTATGATGATTAAACTTGCAATTAGATACACATTTTAAAAATATATCAATAGAGTGGATTTTATAATCCTAGATTATAAGATCCATTACAGTAGGGAATATTTTAATCAAATTCCACAATATTTTATTAAATATCTTCTGTATGAGAATCATTGAACATTGCACGAGGAGATTCAAAGACAAAAAGTAGCCAGTTTCTGATGTAATTTGATATTCTACTGGGAAAATAAAACTTAAGTGAACACATGGCAATTTGATAACAGAGAGACCACTAACAACTTGGAGCTGGAGGGGGAAAAATGTGAGGAAGAGAAAAGAGAAGAATTCATAGAGGATGTCATCTGTCAACTGAGGTTGAAGGTAATGAATCTAAGAGGTGGAAATGAGAAGAGAATGCAGGGTAAAGGAGATTACATACCAAGACTTGCATGGAAGTAGGGGATGGATGTACTTTGAAGAATAACTAGATATTGGTACATTTTGGATAGATTTAGATTATATAAATAATAGGAAAATATATAGAAATGTCCTTTGTAATCAGATTGTGAAGTAAAAATGCCTTAAACATCAGGCAGAAGAGTTTACATTGTATCTCGAGGCAATACAGGGGCTACACGATACTTTGAAGCACTGAATTGTTATGCCCAGATAGCTTCTTAGGATCATCCAACTATAAATCTGCACCTGAAGGAGACTTCAGAGAACATCCAAGCCATGCCCCTCATTTGAGATATGATGGAACAGAGGTGCAGAATGTAAAAGTGGCTTTTTCCACATGAATCAGGTCATTAGCTCAAAGGTGACCTTTGATTTCAGGTGATCTGATTCCAGAGTCTGTGTTCTTTCTATTTTACCATGCTATTCATAATCATCTCACCTCAAAGTTTACATGAATTGATTCTAAGTGACATTTTGAGGCATACTTAAAACTACTCTTATTCCTGCAATCCAAATTCTAGTCATTTATAGAACATGATGAGTTCAAGCACAGCAGAAATTCAATATGAGTGAATCATAGGATGGAGTAACTGCATAAGAATCAACAACAACAGCAAAACAATACAAATACATCAAGTTAATTAACAAACAGAAGCAAAGTCTTAAGTAACTACAACAATAAGTAACAAAAACTATGATGACAATGGGATCCTAGAGTATAGTGCAGTTGTTTCTTGTTTCATGCGTGTGTGCGCGCACTGTATCTCAGAAGGGACATAGTAGAGAAGTTGGAGAACATCTAGATGAAGGCAACCAGCAAGACTGATGGGACTGGGAATGCTTAAGCAGGAGAAAGGAAGATGTACCAGATTTGCTATCATCAAGCAGTTGAAGTGTCATTATATGGGAAATGGATTAGACTTAACCCCAGAATTGGATTGACAGAGAAGGGAAACAATTTTTTGTCTGAATTTCTTCCTTCCTTCCTTCCTTCCTTCCTTCCTTCCTTCCTTCCTTCCTTCCTTCCTTCCTTCCTTCCTTCCTTCCTTCCTTCCTTTCTTTCATCTTTCCTTCTTTCTTTTTTGGTGAGGCAATTGGGGTTAAGTGACTTGCCCAGGGTCACACAGCTAGTAAGTGTTAAGTGTCTGAGGCCGTATTTGAACTCAGGTCCTCCTGACTCTAGGGCTGGTGCTCTATCCACTGTGCAACCTAACTGCCCCTGTCTGAATTTCTAAAGCAAAAATTGTTCTTTTTAATTTCTTCTTAGGAACATACCATCTTTCATGGCTATTGAGTGTAGGGAGGCCAGTGAATGAGTGAATGGGGATAGACTAGCTCCCCAGAGGGCAATCTTTCCATGAGCATCAGAGGGCAGTCAGAGCTTGTCTCTCTGCTTCCTTTCAGTGGCTGAAAAACATACACTGGTGTGAATCAATGAATGAGCAGCAGGACTGTGTCTGGGTTTCCATGGTGCATAGTTTCCTAATGCCTTGGTCTAGGCTCTAACTTGTCTTACTTAGTAGTGGGTTCAAAATGAAAAGTTTGTCATAACCTATTTGATTCAGTCGGGCCATTTCCATAGGGATTCTGATCTCATTCTTAAATTCACCTCCTTCAATCTCCCAGAGCTGTACAGTTGTTATACAAGTACATTCACTGAGTGAATTGAAATTATAAAAAAAAAAAAAGGATACACCAGTAAAACTCAAGAGGAGTGCCCAGCCACTACAGCTAAGGAAGATCTGATAGAAGAACTCCCCAGAGGATGCAGCCACTCCTATTAAAATCTAAATTCTCAATTCTGCTTCTGCCAAGGGAACAGAAATAGCCAGAGGCCATTTGCAGAGAGTGGTTTTATGACTCTGTCTTCCCCCACTCCTTCATTTCAAAAATATAAAGAGTGGAAATGAAAGTTTTTTCTACATGATATGGGGGATCCTCATTCCAAATCCCAAACCTGTAGAGATAGTAGCCCTTTTTAAAGCAGATTTCCAGGTGAACTTTGAGTTTCTTTCTGATGCCCACAACATTCCTCCATGTTTTCCTCTTTGCCCAGGGTCCCATGAAATCATTCTCCATATTCCCTGTCCATCCAGAGACATACATTTATTGTTGCCATTGTTTAGTGTGGGCCACCACAAACTTGCAGCAATTTAAATATCAACATGTTGATCCGAGCAATATGGTACCTACTGATAGAGGCAGAGAGAGATTTTGAAATAGAGACAGAGAGACAAAGTCACAGAATGCTGCATCATCCTCTATTAAAATTTCCACTTGAACTTCACAACATGAAATGCTCCTCTGAACTGGTTCTTTAGGACAGGTGAATTGTCACCCTCTGTACTTCCCCTCTCTCTTTTCAATGTTTTGGCATCAGTAGAAAGTAAAAAGCAGTAAATGTGGTTTGTTCTAACCAGGCATTTCATTGGGAATCATTCAAAAAAAAATCCCTTAATAGGGAAGACTTCTAGAGAAAGCTGGCTAATGATTTACCATAAGGTTGTTCCTCAGTGATGAGTTGTACTCCATGCCATGTAATGGTCCTAACAACTCTGAGATTCTTAGATTCTGTGATTCTTGGGAGGAATTCCACTCTCTTAAGAACGAGGAATCATAGCACTCATCCCTACTACCTGGATCCAGGAAAACTTATAGCTGATGGCACACATTTTTGCCTAACTCCCAGGGTTGTTAGGAGAATCAGTATTTTTAAGAAGCATAGCATAGTGACTGGTATATAGTGGTCATTTACTGAATGCTGAGTCTCTTCCCTTATCACATTTTGAAACAAAGGAATGATCACCAAACTGGGACACCCATATTATCTTTTTGTGTATGTGAGACAGTTGAGGTTAAGTGACTTGCCCAGAGTCATACAGCTAGTAGTTGTCAATGTCTAAGACTGGATTGAACTCAGGTACTCCTGACTCCAGGGCCAGTGCTCTATCCACTGCACCAACTAGCTGCTCCAGGATACCCATATTATCATAGCAATGCAGCCTCATCAGATCTTTCTTGCTCACTGTGAACTACCAGGGTCACTAATCCATGAAAAAATTCCCCAAACTGTCCTAAAACCACAGTGATTGCCAAGATAACCAGAGAGGCATTGAACTTCCCCTTGGGTCTTTCTGAGCAAAATTACAGACTTTCATTCCCTGACATGTAGCAGTTTTAGTCAAGTTGGGTATTCAAGAAGCAGGCACAAAGCCAACTAAATAAGCAAATATACCCTGACATTAATTTTGTCCAAATGCATATATTGTTGCATAATTTATGAACTATGTGGGCATTTTCACTCCTTTGTATGAGAGTTCAAGGATTTGTGCACTTCCATTTAACTGGTTCTTCTTAGGTCTCCATCTTTGTGTGCCTATGTACCTGTGACTAGAAGAACAAGTTATTTCTTTTTGCCCCAGATGACCTGTTGTTAGGAGCTACGCAATTTTATACAAAAGGGAGATGAAGATTTGCTTTAGGCACATATACAAATCATGAATTTGCTTAACTCAGGCACCTTAAAATATATCCAGGTGATGAATAGATGAGATAATATTAAACATACCCGTTTGTAAAATGACTTGGGAGCCAAAGGGCACACTCACATGTATTCTTTTTCCATTTACTCTGTTCATGTCCACTCCCCAATCCTGCCCAAATGAAGGGATTTGATCTAAACCATCCTAATTCAAGTAAGCTACACTTCCTCTGAACTAGCCACATCTATACCTGTCCTTGTCAAATGAGTGTTTCTACCCCATTTTGCTTAAACTAACTCAGGGTAGAACCGAGGAAGTATTTAATGGGAGTGAGCAACCTTGAAATCCATGGAAGCTTCCTTCCTTTCTTAGGAATGCTCCAAGAATCTTGGACTTGCTGAATTCTCTGTCTTTGCAGTCCTGCCTGTGTTAGTAATGTCTTTCAAGGAATAATATGGTGCATTTCTAAATCCAATAATAGATACATGTTTCATTTTGATTGCCTAATAGATTCCACTGAGAAGGAATAAAATGACTAATAAGCTGAATACAGAATATGGAAATATATCACATTCATATATGCAGTACAGAAGCGACACACACAATATCAGTACCAAGCCCTTAAAAATATTACTTCCTTCAAGGATCGGTGATTTCACTGGCATGGCTATTCCCTTCCTGCTACAGATCACAAGTCAACTCAAACCTCAGGTCTTGATTGTTCATTAATGACTGTGGCCAAAATATGTATGTTTTTTGTCAAGCTTGCAGTGGTGGGCTTTCCCTAAAGCAATAAGGCTGGTGCTGTACAGAGAAGAGACATTGAGTCCTTCACCAATGCCATGCTCAAAGTCATTCAAGCTACACAAAAGCTGCCTGAATTCCTCCTCTACTGGCATAACTCTCAAAACCCAATATCAAAAATACTAGGTCCACAAAAGAAAAACAAAAATCCACTCCTCTTTCCTTCCCTTAAAGAAGCTAAGCAATGTGGGAGAGATGGTACAAATATTATCAATTATGGTCACTTGGTTGTAATGAACTCTCTTTCTTTGTTATGAAGGAAGATTCATAAGGTTAGTGGGTGGGCTGGATGGAGCAGCATATCAAAAAAGAATGATATAAAAAAGCCATTAAAACATCATTTTAAAATAATTTCTAGGGCTTTTGACTAAGCAGAAGGAGAACTAGACTATTTATCCAACTTCCACCAACTCTCAGTAGCTGTGTCCCTTCTCTGTGCCCCAATCCCAGAAAATTTGCACCACGTATAGAAATAACCAATATATTCACAGGAAAAGAAGCAGTAAAGTCCAAGAAGGATTGAATATTAGGAATACCAATGGAGAAGACTACATACCCACTCAGTCAACACCCTTCTTCTTCCACCAGCCACAGTTCACCATGGTTCACAAATGAATAGACTCAGGTATTTCCTTATTGCTTCAGACTCTGTTGGAATATGGCCTCTGGATTTATTCCAGAATTCTGTTACAAGAAGAGTAGGCCTCACCTTGGCCTAGCTTCTTGTAAAGGAAGGGATGGAATAAGAGGACTGGGCCATGCTCTTTGTGGAGTGAGATTTGGATTATGAAATGCTAAGGTAGGGAGCAGCTAAGTGGCACAGTGGATAATACACTGGCCCTCGATTCAGGAGGACCTGAGTTCAAATCCAGACACTCACTAGTTGTGTGACCGAGTCACTTAACCTTCATTGATTGCCCTGCCAAAAAAAAAAAGGAAATGCCAAGGTAGCAGAAATTCTCTCCAGAACATTCTTTCTATCATCTTCTGTGACTTCTAAGAGTGAGAAGACATTAACTCTTTTCAGACAAAGAACTAAAGAACTAAGGGACTAGGAACAAGGACCTCATATATATATGGGGGTCCATTAGACCTGAAGGAAAACAACTGATATCCACCTGGTCCTGGTTTCATTGCACCCAAAGTTACTTCTGACAGAACCAAGGCAAGTCAAAAAGGAATTCCTCAGGATATGAGGAGGTTGAGACAGTTTGATATCCATCCCAAAGGTTATCCTTGCCATCCAAGGGGAAGAAGTAAGAAATTAACCTACAACTAAGTATGAACCAGGGGGAAAATAAAAAATAAAAAAGAATAAAAAACGAAAACCATTTATATGCCTAATGCAGAAGCACATAAAATAATAGGGAAGATAATAAAATCAGAAGGTCAAATGAGCAGTGCCAACTAAAAAACAATCTCTAAATGCAAACATTTCTAGGTAAATTTATCAATTCAAGGGAAATGAAATCAACATTTGTTGAGGCAGAGCAATTCATGCATCCCCAGCAGCATAAGAGGAGGATCAAAAATGGCATAGATGGTGACAATATTTCAGGACTGGGTTTTGACAAGTGATTGGACCAGATGATTAAAGAGTAGAGAACAAAATCTTATATCATGTAAAAATATCCTCTACCAAAGAATCCTCACTTCTACAAAGGACCCGGGAGATGAGTATTCTCATAGATTTTCTTGGGGACCAACCTTGTTATTTATACCTTTATAACATTCAATTTTTATTGTTTTGTTATTGTTTCTTCCATTTACATTCCTATCATTATTGTACATGAGAAAAAAAAAAGAAGCAGAGAACAGTGTGCATTTCAATTGTTTAACTTTGATTTTCAAATTTGGAATATAGAGGAAAGTGAAGTCAGAGCAGGGAAATAAACTTTTAGCATATTAAAATTATCAGATTTCACAGCAGTTTGTATTTGCATAACACTTGCAAGTTTCTACTTGGATAAATTTGGAGCCACCCTTTTGGTTGTGCTGGGATATCTCACTCTTAGTGGGAGAGCTTATTCACTCTATTCATTTTTAGTAGATCCTATTCTGTAGAAATTCCTCTTTTTCTGCTTTCTTTGAGTATAACTATTTAACACATTTAACATATGGGTTACTTGCTATTTGGGCAGCTAGGTGGTGAAGCAGATAAGACTAGCAGGCCTGGAGTCATATTGCTAAAGACTCATCTTTCTGAGTTCTGATCTGGCCTCAGACACTTTCTAGCTGTGTCATCTTGGGAAATCATCAAACAGTGTTTGCTTCAGTTTGTCATCTGCAAAGTGAGCTGGAGCAGAAAATGGTTAACTGCTTTAGTCAAGAAAACCCAAATGGGGTTGTGACATTACATACAATTGAAAAATGGCTGGAAAACTTACTTGCTATTCAGTATTTGTGATGACACACACATATATGTTATAGGATATATATAACATACATATATATGATATATATATATATATATAACATACATATATTTAACTAGCATCTTATGGGAAGCTGACAAATCTACAGGAATAAGTTTGGGGTTACCCTTTCCCCATTAAGAGAGAGCAATGAGGAACATTGCTAAAATCTTAAAAACACATTCTCTAGCAGTAGTTAAAATTAGGTGGCAGGTAGAGATAATTATAATTAAGTAGACTGCTCTCTCTGAGGAGAACAGAGTGGCCAGCTTCATGCTTCCCTCTTTTGGTTCTCTTCCAGGCATTGATCAAACTGTCCCTTGGAGAAGGGTGAACAAGTTTCTAGCAATATCTAACAATACTTTGCCTGGAAGCAACACTCAGACATACCATGTGGACATGAATAACCTACATGTGCAGTACAGAAAAACTAATTTTAAATAATTTAATCTCATATTCTAACCTAGAACAATCTTGGTCATTGGAAATGTTACCCTGGCTTTCTACCTTTGTGTAATAGGCAATTTTGATACTGATGCTCTCCACTCCTCCTTAATCTCAGTCCATATGTCACCTCCTACATGTACCTTTTCCAAATCCTCCCAGTTTTTTTATTTTCTCTTGCCTCAAATATCCTTGTATTTATCTATTTATGTACATGTCATCCATAGTTCCCAGTAGGATATAAGCTCTTTGACAGTAGGAACTGTTTGATTTTTGCCTTTAAATCCTCATAGCCTTGCACACAGTAGGCATGCAATAAATATTTAATGAATCGAACTGTATTAAATAAACTTTTAGTCTTCATTCAAATCATTTGTATAAATGTTGACGTCCATCATTCCTGGGATGCTTCACAGATAATACATTTTCATATTGAATGTCTCTTTGAATGTCTACATCTATGGATGTGTACTATTAGCCACAGCAGGGGAGGGGGGATGATATGTAACATTTAAAGGATCTTTCTTTAATTGTCTCTTAGATGTGATTCTTCCATCTTGTTTTACAAGTATAACATATGAAATTTCATTCCATGCTTTGCTGAAATTCTGGCATACATGTCGTAGAAATCCCTTTATGTTCCTGTCTAATTTTCTGGTAAGAAAAGGAAATTACTTTAGTCATGGGTGGCCTGCTTTTGATAAAACCATGCAGGATCTCTGTGCATACTTCTTCCCTTTCTATGTTCACACAAACCATCCTTTATTAATAATAGACAGAATTTTCAGGAAAATAATTAACAGTTCCCTGTCTATATCATGCATACTGTAACCTCTCTTCTCTGAAAATGTTAGTTTAGAACATTTACTTAATGTTGGGTATGATCATTTATAAAATGGCCTGACATTGAATAAGGTTGATAGCATTGGCCTTTGGCACCTTGGAAATGGGTCCATCTAAAATATTACTTAGTACAAAACCAAAGGCCATCAGAAGCCTTCGGCTACCTAAACCCATCTGCAGAAGTGGAAGGAGAAATGAGTGTTCCCTTTCCATTTTGGGCTCCATTTGTTATTCGCTAGGGCAAAAATTCAGCTGTCTTTGTTGAGATAAACTGGCCAAGTGTATGAGTCATCAATAAGCCTTATATTTTACTAATCTGAAATGTATTGGTATGGTTTCACACTGTGAAATATAAATTAGCATCCTTCTACTTGAAATAGGACTTCAAATCAACTTTAAATAACTGTCATAAAGTCACAGCAGTTTCTGTTCCAAGCCCTTGTCTTCTGTGCTTATCCTTCAAGGCTCAACTTAAGTACATTATTCCCTATCACTATGATACCTTTACAACTGAATGTGTTTTATGCATTGTTTGTTTGTTTTGTTTTGTTTTTCTTATCATAAAAGTGTTTTATTATTTTCTAGTTACATGTAGAGATAGTTTCCAACATTTGTTTTTATAAGATTTACAGTTCCAAATTTTTCTCCCTCCCTCCCTTCCTTTCTCCCTCCCCACAACAGCAAGCCATCTGATCTATGTTATACGTGTACAATCAATGTGTTTTATTTCTTTGGAATTTCTCTATAAATGACTATCTTTACCACTTGGAGTATGTCTTTTACTATAGCTTTTCTTTGTCCTATCATAATAACAACAACAATTGCCATAGCACTTTAAGGATTTCAAAGAACTTTATGTAGAGCACAGAGCTGAGTTCATTACATTTATTATCTCCATTTTACAGATGGGAACACTAATACTGAGTGAGATTAAATGAGTTCACTAGTGTTACATGACCAGCAAGTGTCTGAGGTGGGATGGGAACTCAAATATTTCCAACTCCATGTCCAGCTCTCTTTTCACTCTGCACCCTAGTTTTCTGGCATTCTAGTGAGAACATCCTATCAACATTTTCAAATCTTTACCTCCCCCTCCAAATTCCATGCAATCAATACCTACTTCAAGCTTCTTATGAGGATCATAGGATCATATAGTTAGATAAGAAAAGGACCTTAAAAGTTACCAAGGACAAAACTCTCATTTTACAGGTGAAAAATTGAGGCACAGAGATGATTTGTTCAGCCCTGGTTCATGAAACTAACAGTTATGTAAGTCAAGCCTTGAGCCCATTGTTTCCTGACTTCAATTCCAGTATCCTACCTCTTATTTCCCTTTACTCCCCTTTCCAAAATATACTCAACAAGCTGCCAAAGTGATTTTCCTAAAGCAGAGGTCTGACATTGTTAGAATTCTACTCATCAAACTCCAGTGGCTCCCCATTGTGTCCATGATAAAATATAAACATCTTTGTTTAGCTTTGGAAACCATTCAAAACTGGTTCCCATACCTGACCCACATTTCATGGGCTAGCCTAACCAGATTTCTTATTTTTCTTTACACATGAGAATTTATTTTCCAACTCATACTTTGAATTGGATGCCTTCCAAGCACAGAATGTATTCTCAATCACTTGTACCTTTTAGAAAGCCTTGTTTCCTCCCAAAGTATGCCCAAGAACTACCTGTATGAAATATTTCCAGATTCTTTAGCTGCAAGTTTGTGACCCACCAAAATTTTGCCTCATATTTATTTTATTGGCTTTTATACCCCCCACACCACCAGCTCTGGTAGAGTATAAGTACCTTTAAGTCAGAGACTATTTAAGTTTTGCCTTTGTATCCCCAGAAATTATTATAATTCCTAGCACAAAGTAGATAAAAATAATGGCTACCATTTATTTAGTAGTAATTAAAGGTTTGCAAAGCATTGTGCAAATATTACTTCATTATGTAAACCAGGATCTTTATACATTCCTATTGAATTATTTATAACTGAAGAATTATAAAGATGTTAGCTAGGATTATAATATATTTTTGGTGAAAAGTACTTTCTTGACCATTTTCATTTGACCATCACCAGAAAATAGTTTGCTATCATCCTCATTTCATAGAGAAGGAAAGTAAAGCCAGAAGGAAAAAAAAAGATCAATGTCATGCAGACAATAAGTGGCAATGTGGGGACTAGAAGCTAGATCTCTTTTCTGCTAGGGCAATCTGTTTTTCATGATTCCATATCTTATTTCTACTTTTAATAATAGTATTGAAAAACTAACTGTTTAAAACATTTCAATAGTGTTCATCCACATTATATTGAGTGACTGAGAATATGACGACTGGATTTGCTCTAAATAAATAGTCTTTCCAGTTTTTTCCTGAAGAGTCCAATATCAAACCTCCAACCCTATTTTTCCTCAAGAATCTCTACTAAATATTTTTCCAGAGAGGAGTATGAGCCAGTTTTTTTTTGTTTATACACTTAGTTTTGGCTTAAGAGATTTATGAGAAAGCAATGAGAAGGAAAGCAAACAAGATGTGCAATGCAGGGAAGATGAACCTTTCTACCTCTACTTCAAAACCTTTACTCAAGTACTAATTATTCTGTTCTCCAATTCTGTACTCTTCTCTTGGCTAGACTGGCTGTTTTTCAGCTTGGTTGCCTTAGTCACTTTTAAAGTGACTTTTCTAAAGTTATCAGCCCCATGATTCCTTGTTCTAATCTTTCTTTCAGGTAATTATTATTTCTTTTGCCTTCCCTGGTCTCTGTAACACCTTCCTATCATGTCTTTCTACTTCTCACAACATAATTTTATTACTGCTATTTATGGAACTGAGAAAGAATGTGTGATTACACCAGCATATGGAATGATATGTGGGAGTTACCTAGACCCACACAGATCACACCCTATACCTGATTTAGGAGGTAAGTACTAGGGTTGAGATGAAAAGACTTACTCATCCATGGTTGCATGGCTAATAATATTTAAAAGCTGAATTTGAACCCAGGTCTTCCTTACTCCAATATTTGAACCACTTTGCCATTTCACTTCAAAAAAATTATTAGGAAACTATAATGTACCTAATATTGTATTAGATAAAGGGGATACAGTGACAAAAATATCACGGCCTAATTCTATAGATTTAAATATTTATTCAATAATTATTTGGTTCTTTCTTTCCATTTGTTCTACTTAAGTAAGTTTGAAATTTACCTAAAACAATACACAGGGAGTACTTAATGTGTTTTATAAAAATAGTCAAGAAGGATTTCCATAGGCAAAATAACTAAATAAAATATCAGAATCTAATGTACCTTTGAACATCAGCTATGGAATAGCAAGAGGATCAAAAGTGAAAGAGGTGCCAAGGAATTAAAATAAAGAAGCCTAGGATGTATACATTATGCCTTAGATGTAACATAGAGTATTTTTAACCAGTGAAATGAACTTGAAATTGGGAATTCAATAATCTAATAAAAATCACTGAGACTTCATGTGAACTAATGGTAAAATGACACTGAAAGGTTATAACCTTGTCCAAGAAATAGATCTTGTTGTTTGTCCTTTGCTTTTGAAGAGGACCAATGACATAACATGGTGATGTCTTGACTCGTGAGTGAATTGGATTTAAGTGAGGCAGAATTGGCAGTCATCAGCCTTTCTCATTCTTCCAGAGCTGTAAAGTTCAGAGGCAAGACAAATGTCAGGATGACAGGAAATAGCCCAGGATGTGGTGCATGACCTTGTTACCTTTAATATTTGACCAAGCTCTAAGCACTCCATAGTGACTGCTTTGCGACCTTCGTGATGAATGAAAAACATTTTTCTCATCCTCTCATTCCACTGGGGAAATCTACACATGCTGGGGTAGATGCTTTCAGCCTATTTTAGACTGGTTTACTGAGGTTTAGATGGTTTACTGAGGTATGACCACAGCTCATTCATGGTTCAGTTTCTTGGAGCTTGGAGGTGGATAAGCAGCCCTGAAAAGGGTACACCAAGTCTTAACAACAGAGGTGCTAGTCTTCCCTGAACATTCCACCAATCCCTAGAAATAGATCTTATTGAATGAATGATTGAGTACAACTAGGGCTTCTGAATAGAATCATAATGGGGGAAATAAAAGGAAATGCATTTATGGAATGATAAGATAAAAGAAAAAAAAGTTATGCTATGATGACTTACTACAGAAAATCTAGGTAGATAAAAGAAATAAATGATGCTTTCCCAAAACCAACCACAAAGCTGAAGGAGAGCCAACACATTGTAATGTTGGAGTCTTTTATTATAAAGAGACCAGTATGAAGTAGTGTTCTTCTCAAATCAAAACATAGAAATTACATATTGGATTGATAGCCATATGATTGATCAGAAAAAAAGAATCAATGAACAAAATAAACTCAGAGCAGAAACTGTTTCATGAAGAACACGTCTCAGAAACTTCAAGAAAAAATGAGAGAGTTAGTGATGGGAGATGAATGCTAAGTTTCATAAAGTTGGAAAAAAATATTTCATCTCAAATTTATAAATCATCCAGGATATTCTGTATCCTAAAACTTTCAGTTCTCTATAATGGGCAGCATCTTTTCATCAATGGGTCCTCTAGCATCAAGGATAGTCATTGTGCTGATCATGGTTTTTTCCAGATTTCAAAGTTGTTTATTTTTATAGTTTTGTTATTGCATACAATGTTCCATAGGTTCTGTTGATTCCATTTTTAATAATAAAATTATTCATTTTTATAAAATTGATGTCATAATACAAAATATTTTCCGGATCCTACTAACTTCATTCTGCATATTGGTTTATATATTTTTCATGCATTTTTAAAAATCATCTATTTTCTCATTACTTATAGCCCAACATTATTACATTACATGAATATAATATAGCTTATTCAATCATTCCTGAATTGATGGAACTCCACTTAATTTCTAGGTTTTGCCACTACAAGAAGAGGGACTATAAATATTTGAGTATCTTTAGTGTTTTTAATTGAATGGGTTTTGAATCACAATAATTCAATTGAGATCAAAACGTCAAATTCATTAAGGACCTGGTATGTGCCAGACAATGTTTTAAGTCATAAGGTTTCAAAGGTAAAATAAAAGAAAGAAAACTACAATCCTTAATCTCAAGCAGTTCAAAAGAAATGTAAGGAAAAGGAAAAGAAATAAGCAAAAACTTCTAGTTTCAGAAAAAATAAAAGTATGCTTCAGAATGCTGAAAGAATTTCCAGGTGTGAAACATATTTGATAAGACTGTGGAGTGTAGCCAAAAGACAAGAGACAGGAGAAAAAAATTACACTGATTAAAAAAAAATATGAAAAAATGGATTTCACTACAAACCTTGACATTGCTCTTTGGCAAAAATCTAGAATGGATTATTAAACAGATGATTTATAAATACTCAGAAAAGGAAGCAGTGATAACTGGAAGTCAGCATGGGTTCATTAATTCACGGCAAACTAATTTACTTTCAGTTCTGTCTTTTTCTTTACTTTCTTTGCTTTTTTCTAACAGGATATTAGATCAACAGATTAGGAAATGTAACTGTAATCTATCTGAATTTCAGTAAGGTGTTTGACAATATCTCTTATTAAAACATTGTCAATAATATGAAGAGATATGGACCACAATATCATCCAGTTACATGGATTCATGGCAGTTTTATTCGGTATACACTACAATTAAATATTATTGTATCAATGTCTGCATGGATGAGATATATAGTGATGCATCCTTGAGTTCCTGGATTATCCCTGTACCATTAAATATTTTGTCTTATATCCATGATGTCTATGAAGCCAGGACAATGATAATCATCAAATTCTTGGGAAAAAGAGAAAACTGGGAAAGACTTTTAAAATATTGATATATTTGAAGGAAGGGAAGATCCAAGAGGGCTGTGAAATAGAAAGCAGTGCAGTGTGTTCCCCTGCAAATATCACATCCAAATGGTTCTAGAAAATGCACCAGAATTAATCCTGCTGGGAAAATATAGAAAAAAGGCAAAATGATTAATTTGTTCCACCGAGCTCATCATAAGGAGTCAGAGGGGCAGCTAGGTGGCTCAGTGGATAGAGAACCAGCCCTGGAGTCAGGAGAACATGAGTTCAAATCCAGCCTCAGACACTTAAGACTTACTAGCTCTGTGACCCTGGGCAAGTCACTGACCCCCAATTGCCTCGCAAAAACTAAACTAAACTAAACTAACTAAATAAATAAATAAATAAATAAATAAATAAACAAACAAATAAACAAACAAGCAAACAAACAAACAAATAAATAAATGAATGAACAAACAAACAAACAAACAAACAAACAAACAAACAAACAAACAAATAAATAAATAAATAAATAAATAAATAAATAAATAAATAAATAAATATAAAGAGTCAGAGATATTTGTGGACACTGGATATGAGAATAGATCAAGAGCACACTACACATTAGGGAGCTATAATTTACCAGATCACAAGAAGGTCACAGACCCAGATTAGAGGACATAGCAAATAGATAAGTGTGGACTGGCAGCTTTATTTCCCATTGCTCAGTTCTGAGTTACAAATCCAGAGCCAATTTAGAAAGGGATCTGGGCATAGAAGAAACCTTCCCAGTTTGGGAGGCCCAGGGTGGTATACTGGGAAACAAAGAAGCTCAGAAATGATCCACAGCAGCAGAAGTGTATCACAGAACTCCCAGACTTCTTAGCTATATGTCCCTAGGCTAGTCAAATAATCATTTTTGCCTCGGTTTCCTCATCTATAAAATGAGCTGAAGGAAATAGCAAACCATTCTAATATCTTTGCCAAAAAATAAAACAAAAACAAAAACAAATGAAGTGATGAAGGACTGAAAATGACTGAATAACAATAACAACTAAATAACTACAGATAATCCTATCCCACATTCCAGAAAGGAAAGAGTATAGATTTACAGCGACAAATGGTATGCCCTGCAAATATAACATGGAAAAAAAAGTGAACACTTAAAGGAAGAGGTTGTCTAAGCATTCTGGATAAAAATACTAGACCTGCCTTGAAACTTTGAAATGGCAAGCACAAAAATGATAAGAAATATAAAACGGTAAACATGATAAAACAATTATAAAGAAATTAATGGGGGTAAACTTCTTACATTGAAATATGGGGAGATAATGTATGTGTTCTTTCTGAACCCTGTCATTATCAGGGTTTATAGAAGGAGTCTAACAAGAGAAGTCTGAGGAGTGGTTCTATTATATTTTGATGATATTAAGGGAAAAACCATGTAAATAGAGGGTAAGAGGAATACCATGGGGTGGGGTACATTAGGGGGTGAATCTCAGGTACCACACACCTAGACTATTTTAATATACTGCTAGAGTTTCTGCCTCCTTAAGTCTCTCTGAACTCTAATTCATATTCCATTGAGCCATCAAAGTGATTTTTATTAAAGCACAGGTCTAACCATGCCACTCTCCTTCTCAATAAATTCCTTTGGCCCTCTATTGCTTCCAGGATGAATTAAAAATGATTTATTTGGTATTGAAATTCCTTCATGATCTAGCCTTTTCCTACCTTTTCAGTCTTCTTTCACTTACTCCCTTCCATCTATTCTTTGATCCAGTGACACTGACCTCCTACCTGATCCATGAACAAAGACACTCTATCTCATTTTCATTGGTTGACTCCATGCTTGGGATGCTCTACCACATCCATTTCACTTATTGATCTCACCGGTTTCTTTTATGTCACAGTTAAAATCCCTTTTACTGTAAGCCTTCCACAAGTCCTCTTTATAATAGTAACTTCCTTCTGCAAATTATTTCTTATTTATCTTATATATGGCTTGTTCTATAAATATTTGTTTGCATATTATCTCCCCCATTAAACTGTAAGCTCCTTAAGGGTGTAGGGGCCAAATTTAATATGTGGAGAGTTAATTGGGTGGCTCACCATAATATTGGGGTTCAGAAAATAATGAGGGACCTTTAGGTCCATAACTTCCTCCTCTCCGAACTGCCTTTTTAGATATTTCTCCCACTCCAATAATAAATGAGCTTAACAGCCTCTTTTCTACAAACAAATCAGGTTTTATTAATGGGAATAAAATATGCAGCAAAGGTGAAATTAATAAAGTCAAGGACAAGGGAAGAGAGAAAAAGAAAAATGGATAATCTCCCTGACTTTAACAAAAGCCTATACAATCCCAAAACTCGCCTCCAGCTTGGCTAATTCAAAGAGATGGGCTAGTTTTATTAACTCACCACCTGGGGTCTGTAGTTTCAATGGGAATCAGCCACATAGCCAGTGCAGACAGGCAAAGCCCACAGGAGAGCCCACCGGCAAGTCCCACAGGAAAAACTTCTCTCTTGTCTGCTCCCAGAAGCTCACCAATTGGAAAGAGAGAGCTCCCCTCAGCGAGTGTTTACTCTCCCTCCCCCAGAAGGGAGATCCTTCAAACTGCCTGTGGAGAGTGGTTCCCCTGCTGACATCAGCAGCATACATCACTCAGGGCAGGCCAGATGTGGCTCATATTCAATCATTCTTAGCTGCTTTTTCCAAACACTGCTAGATCATTCAGGTGAGACCCCTGGGCATTGGCCAAATTTCATTATTTTACCACGAGAGTATATTCTGCCTTTTGCCTCTTTTTATATCCCCAGTTCTTAGCACACTGTCTGTTACATTGTAAGCACTTAAAAATGTTTATTGATTGATTGATTGTTATCTGTATAAACTTGGACCTTACTCTCATCTGAACTGGGCAAAAGAAGGAAGAATACAGATACCCACAGCTAAGTAGAACCATATTTCATTCAACATCTAAACAGGAAGGAAAAGGCAGAAAATAGTAAAGAAATTAGATGAAGGTTAATTAATGGAGAGGTTAGTCCTAAAAGAAAAACCTGAAGAAAGTCCAAAACTATTTATGGTTCTTCTTGAAGTTGCAGAGAAAAGGAATCTAAGCAGGTGTCTCATTTGGAGGAATGTCTGAAAGAGGTATGGTAAATAAATATGATGAAATACTATTGTGCTGAACTCTTTCAATGGACAACAACCTCCTGATAGAAAAATGAAGGACTCAGAATGCAGATGGGGACAAATGAATCATATCACTGTAAATGCCCAGACAAGCTTCAGCCTTGGCTCAATCCCACCATTTTTTGCCTTTGTGCCTACTCATATGGGCTGAAAGAATAGACAAAATCCCAGAACTGTTGTGACTAGGTACACTACAAATTGATGTTACATAGCCTCAAGCAAGGCCTCACTCTATCTAGGCAATCTTTACTATATTTTCCTTCTCAGCCTACTCACCACAGCAATTTCTACAAAACTTTGCATTCTTCCTTAAACATTCCATGGCTCCCCCTGCCCTCACCTTTCAGCTGAGAACCATGCATCATAATTTACAGAAAATACATGTCGTTCCCTATGAGCTCACTCTTTCCAACTATTCCTCATTTCCTATCACTCAGGTGCCTACTGATACTTTTTCTCCTTCACTGATGTTTCGCAAGATGAACCTTACCAAGTTAAAATGTTAGACCTGTTCGATGGATCCCTTTCCATCCCATTTTCTTCAACAGGTTGGCCCCTTTCTCATTTACTTTCAATCTCTCCTTCTACTACCGACAAGAATACTTGTGTCTCCCCTATCCTCAAACAAACAAACCCCAAATCAAGTCCATCCTCACTTCATAATTTCATCCCTGTTAACCAGTGTCCTGTTTCTCTTCTGACTTTTGTAGCTAAAGTAAAAAAGGCTGTCTACAATAGGTATCCAAACTTTTTCTCCTCTCACTCTTTTTGGCCTCTTACCATATTTCATTCAATTTTCTCATTCCACCAACATTGTTCTCTCCAAAGTTACTGGGTGTTCTCCTTCATGCTCAAAGATAACCAAAATAACATCATGATGTTGGGTCAAGGTACAGTATGTCAGACAGTGGCAGATCAGAACAATATGACCTTAGACAGCTCTATCACAGGCAAGGCACACATAGACCCTATGAATACCTGGAGTGGAGATAGCTCTATATGTGTATGTCTTGTTTTTCTTTTGAGCTACCACAATTCTGCTTTGCTCATAGAACACAGTGACTCCTTGATGTGGTCGTGTCATGCTGTGTTGTCCTGTGCCAGTGTAGCTGATGTATCAAAATCAATTCCCAAATTCTTCAGAGAAATCGTGAGAGTGCCTTGTGTCTTTTCTTGTAACTTCCATGTAAGCACTTGCCTTATGTGAGTTCTCCATATATTTCACAACCATATATTTCACATTCAAACAACATGGCCATCCCAATGTAGTTGTGCTCTCTACAGCAGAGTTTGAATGCTTAGAAATTGAGCTCAAGAAAGGATCTCTGTGTCCAGTAACTTATCTTTCCAGGTGATCTTTAGAATATTACTTCAAGACAATTCAAATGGAACCCATTCAATTACCTGGCATGGGGCTGGTAGACTGTTAAGATTTCACAAGCACACAATGGGGCTCTGCCCAATGGCTCTGTAAATGTTGTTTGGTATCTGTCTAATCCTACTTCTATCCCACACTTTCCTTTAGAACCTCCCAAATACTGAGCTACCTCTGGCAATGCATGTATGAACCTCTTCATCTATGTGTATATCCCTGGAAAATAAGCTGTCAAAGTAAGTGAATTTACCCATAGTGGTCAAACTCTCTCCATTTGCTGTAATCAATGGTTCCATTTATGGATTGTGTCATATTGGCTGGTGAAGAACCTCTGTTTTCTTGGTGCTAATAGTCAGGCCAAATTTGGGACATAGCAGAGAAGTGATTCATACTCTGTTGAATCTCAGCCTTGGAAGCAGCATTGAGTTCACAATTATCTGTGAACAAAAATCCATGCACCACCATATTGGCTTATAGCCTTTTCATGTTAAATAATTTACCATCAATGCAGTAGTTGAACTTGAAGGCATTTTCATCCTCATTGAATGCCTCAGACACCACAGCTGAAAACATAATATTAAAAATCATGGGAAAAAGCAAACAGTCCTACTTAACTCCATTGGTAAATGTGTACAGACCTCTTTTGGAACTTTTCCTGAGGTTTTGAGCAGCAAACACCATATTGACTATTCTGTGGCCCTTTCTGAAGCCACACCGGTTCTTGGGTAGATGACCTTCTTCCAGGCAAAGTAATGGTCTGTTAAGAAAGATTCTGGCAAGAATGTTAGCATTGATTATTAAGAGAGAGACACCTCCTATGATTGTCAAAGGAAAACCTATTTCCTTTACCTTTATAGAGATGGACGATGAAGACATCTTTGAATTTCTGGTAGATAACCTCATATAACCTCTAATCTGTCGACATTAAGTCTTTAGGTAACAATCTTGTCTCAGTACCACTGTTTTTGTTGAATGTGAATGTTTATCTTGGAGAGGAAAAGTCTGATTGGTTCAGCCCTCTGAGATACACATTACCTTCATCACTATCACATTCTGTCTGTTTCTTCTTCTTACAATCACATAGTCTATAATCTGCTGCTGTTTGCTGCAAGGATGTGTAATGATTGGAATGACACCACCTGCTGGAGACTTACTGTAGAAAAGTTCTGCCATGAAAGGAAGGTCTTTGAGGGCAAGAACATGTGTCTTTTCTTTAGCGTCAGGAAGTGACGTTTGCTGGTGGGAGGAAGAAGGAAGAGCCAGGCACTCTGCCTCTCTTTCTTTGTCCTGAGGACTCTGGTGGAGAAAGGAGCTAGAAATATGCTCTCCCTTTAATAGATAGATAAATGTAGGCCTTTTTCTCTCTCTTTACCAAATTCTTATTCTCCTTAATAAATGCTTAACCTAACTCTTGCTAAAGCCTACAATTTACTGGCGACCACTCATTAGATATTTTAGACAGACTAGCTAGAATTTTAGCCCCTAACAAGTGCATCTACAAAGTTTTGTTGAATTTAGGTAAATGAAAGTCAGTTGGTAATGAGGTCATTATTCAAACAAATCTTCATTAGTTATTGCTTGTTGCTACTGTGGCTTCCAACCCCATTCCTACCAAGGACCACTTGCCATTTCTAATAGTCTATGCCTGCTCTGGCATTAAAGTCACCCAAAATTATAAGCTTGTCTTCCTTCACTGCATTGATGACAAAGGTCTCCAGGCCTTCATAATTTTTTCTTTGACCTCATCAGGTGGTTAATCATGATGGGAGCATACACACTGATGATGGTATTACTTTTGTACAAATGGCATTTGAATTGTCATAAGACTGTTGTTTACTCCTTTTAGGAGGCATAAAAGCTTGTTGACCAGATTAGTTTCTGTTGTGAAAACTACACCAGTTATAAGGCACTCCCCAGTATGGCAACTACTCCAGAAAACAAAACAAAACAAAACATGTATCCATCTTCACCTTTGGTAAATTGTCCTTCATTTGCCAGCATTTTTTCACTTAGGCTTCCTATTTGGATGTGATACTTCTTGAATTCTCTTGAAACAAGATCTGTTTGCCTTTCAGGTCTACTGGATTTTTGTTGTCCATAAGTGTGTGCACACTCCATGTGCCAATGGTGATTGGAATCATCTTTTCAAAAATTGTTTTGTACTTTTTTTATATTTCAAACACAGGGTGAGTTCCCAACCTGCTGAGGTAAGTAGGTCAGGGCTAGGTTAGGTGATGCAAAGAATTTTAAGGTACTTTTTCTAGTCCCTTTATTACAATAGAGGTGAGAAATATGGTCCTTAGAAAAGGCCCCTCAGGCAATCAGGGGGCTGCCAAATTCCACTACTCCTTTAGTCCAGTGAGAAGATAACACAGGGTTGTGACTACAGATCCCAGCATATCTGCACCTACCTCTTCACCATTTGCCTGTCACCACAGGACTTGGAGGTATGTAAAAATGTCAAAATGATATGGGTGATGTCTCTTGCCTCATGTATAAGTTGGATTTAAGCAAAGCACAATTGTGCAAATTTGTTGGCCTCAATCTTTTTCCAGGGTCATTGGAGTTGAGTGGCAAAGACAAAAGTCAAGATGTCTGGTGACAGTTTGGCATGCAATGGATGACTTTGGGTTATTCCATAGCTAACCAAATTTTAACCACTCCACAGCACCTGCTTAAGCATCCTTCATGGATGTTGGAACCAGTTGTTCTCATCTTCCCATTCTGCCAGGGGATATCTACCCATCTGGTTGGAGTAGACATCTTCCTAATTCATCAGTGGGTTTGAGAAACCTCCATCAATCTCAACCTGTTTTAGCCCATCTATTTTTTTTTTACTGATGTCTTGCCATTGGACATTTTAGAGCTTTTTGAAACCATAGGTAAGCATTGGGTGAATCAGGTGCACACCAAAGTTGGAAAGCAACCCTCACACCAGAGATGCTAGTCTTTTCTGAACAACTGTTTACTATGCCCTACCCTCCTCTCCACAAAGTTCCTAGAGATCTCCCCGTTGCCAAATCCAATGGCCTTTTCTCAGCCCTCATTCTCCTTGGCCTCTCTGTAGCCTTTAATACAATCAATCAATCATTCTCTCCTCCTTTAGGTTTTTTGCGATAGCACTCTCTCCTGGTTTTCTTGCTACCTACCTGACTACTCTTTCTCTAGCTCCTTTGCTGGATACTCATCTGAATCATGCCCTCTAACAATAGATGTCCCTGAGGGTTTTGTCTTGGGTTATTACTTTTCTGTCTATATTTCTTCACTTGATGATCTCATCGGATTTCACGGATTTAATTCCCATAGTTTTGTTGATGGTACTCAAATCTATTTCTCCTGTTCCAGTCTGTCTTTGACCTATAATCTCACCTTTCCAAATGCCTTTCAGACATCTCAAACTGGATGTCAAACAGACATCTTGAAATCAATTTGTCCAGAAGAGAACTCATCTTTTCTGCTGACCTCTGCCCTTTCATACCTTCCCTACATCCTCCTCCTAGTCTCTTAGGCGCATCATGAATTTCTATCTCTCCCCCTTACTAAGCAAGCTGTTACAAAGTCCTCTTTCCTCGGACAGTTCTCCCAACATGGACCAAGCCTAACAACCTCATACCTGAATTACTGAGACAGCTGCTGAGGGGCCTACTTCCATCAAGTCTCTCCTCACTCTGGGCCACCCTCCATTCAGTCTTGAAAGGCTTTTTCTTTTTTGTGTGGGGCAATGGGGTTTAAGTGACTTGCCCAGGGTCACACAGCTAGTAAGTGTCAAGTGTCTGAGGCTGGATTTGAACTCAGGTACTCCTGAAACCAGGGATGGTGCTTTATCCACTGCACCACCTAGCTGCCCCTAAGGCTTTTTCTTAAAATGCAGATATTATCATGTCAACCTCTACACAATAAACTTTGCTTGGCATTCAAAGCCTGTCATAAACAAGTCCCCTTCTATCTTTCCAGATTTCTTACACCATATTCTCTGAAACATACTCTTTAATACAGTGACTCTGGTCTCATGGATATTGCATGAACAAGACACTACATTTTTCAGTTCTGGGAATTTTCTCTGTCATGCCTGAAATGCTCTTCCATCTCCATTCTGACTAGTGATTTACCTGATTTCCTTTAAGTCCCAACTAAATTGCCACCCTTTAAAGAAAACCCTTCCTAACCCATTTTCTTTCCAGTGTTTCTTTCTTTTATTTCCTATTTATCTTGTATACAGCTTTATATAGATGTAAACATGTTGTCCACTTCATTAGATTATAAACTTTTTGAGGGCAGACTACATTTTGCCTCTTATTTTAGCCCCAGTACTTTACACAATACCTGGTATATAGTTGGCACTTAACAAATTTTATTGAATTGAATTGAATTGATTCAATGATTCTGGCTTTCTTTCTGTTTCTTCAACAAGGTATTTCATCTCTCAACTCTGGGAACTTTAGTGACTGCTTTACTGTGTAGAATTGTCTCTCTCCCCATATGAACTTTCTGGCTGCCCTGGTTTCCTTCAACTCCCAGGCTCTTCTTATTCCCCTTAATCCTAGTATTTTCTTTTTTTTCTTATCTCCAGTTTATACTGCATATAATTTGCTTGTTCATAGATAGTTTTATTTTGTTTCCTTCATTAGACTATGAGTACTTTGAGAAGAGAGATTATATCTTACCTTTCTTTTTATATACAGTTTGGTGACTAAAATTCGGAGAGACAGAGTTGCAGGTAAAAAAAATAATTAATTTAATAGGCCAGTCAATAATCAATAGATTAATTGTCCATGAATCTCCCAGTACTCAACGACATGAAAGGAGACTGAAATATCTTAAGAGAGCTGTGTATCTTATGATAGGGAACTCCCCTGACAAGTGAAACTCAACCCTGATTGGTGGACAGTTAATGAGGTGGTAGGCTGGAAACTTCCAGTTCCTCCAAATCACCATGTTCTTGGGGATGGGGAGGTCATAATTCCAAAGTAAGATTATTTGTTGGGTGTGTCATAGAGAGGACTCCTTTAATACATGGTCTGAACTAGATGGTCTTTTGAGTGGCTCTATTTTTTTTATCTTTTATATTTTTTAATTTTTTAAATAGTGTTTTATTTTATTTTTCCCAATTACATGTAAAGACAGTTTTCAACATTCATTTCAACATTCATGAGATTTTGAGATCCAATTTTTTTCTCCTTCCCTCCCTTTCCTCCCCTCTCACCAAGACAGAAAATAATCTGATAGAGGTTATAGATTATAATCAAGTTAGATCCAATTCTACATTAGTCATGTCATGAGAGAAGAATAAGAACAAAAGGAAAAAAAATACAAGAAGAAAAAACAACAAAGAAAATAGTATGCTTCAATCTGCACTCAAACTCCAAAATTCTTCTTCTTTTTTTTTTTCTGGATGGGGAAAATACTTTCTATCATGAGTCTTTTGGCATTGTCTTGGATCATTTTATTGCTGAGAAGAGCTAGGTCTATCACTGTCCATCTTCACACAATGCTGCTGTTCTCTGTACAATGTTCTCCTGGTTTGGCTCATTCCACTCAGCATCAGTCCATGTAAGTCTTTTCAGATTTTTCTGAAATTTGCCTGCTTATCATTTCTTACAGCACAATAGTATTCCATTACCCTCCAACTTTCAAAGTCTGTCATTCTGTGACTGCTTTCCAGAAAACTTGCTCTGACACATTACACCAAAAGTCTTTGTCTTTTAAGGCTCTTCAGCTTTAAGAAAGTGTTTAGAATGTAACACATTTCAAATGCCGGCTCATCACAGGTAGAGAGTTAAAATAACAATGAAGCAGACAAATTTATATGTTTGGAATCTGAGGGATCTACAGCCATATCCCACATCTCTCATACTCTCATTCTGTGGATGATGAGAATGTTTTTGATCCCTCTGAGCCTCAATTTATTCATCTCTAAAATGGAGATATTAACCTCTAATTCATAGGGCTATTGGGAGGATCAAATGGGATAATCTATATGTGATATAGGGATTCCAGAGACCATAATTTTAAGATGTGGATTTTCTTACTATCATATCTACAGAAAATCTTGTTCTCTCTCTCTCTCTCTCTTCCCCTCCTTCCCTCCCTCCCTTCCTCTCTCTCTCTCTCTCTCCCTCTTTCTCCCTTTCTCCTTCTCTCTCTCTCTCCTTCCCTTTCTCTCTCTCATCCAGTCTTATTCTTCTTGTCCTAATAAGAGCAATTATTAGGACTAGTAATCTAGAGTGGAACGATGTCTCTTGAGGAGAGACTTTATATAGTGACACAAGGTAGATGATGCCTGGCCGACTCCCTTCAGGAACAGCATCAGAAACAAAGCCCTCCCCTCAGATACTCTCAGCCTCAAATTCTTTTACTGGAAATATAATAAAAATAGAAATCACTTATCTTGTTATAGTTCTTTATAACTGGCCATTCCTGGGATAGCAGTCATTTCCATAGCACTTAAAGAATCTGAAAGCATTCTAGAGAGAATGTGGACTCTTTGGTGAGTTTCTGGACCAGACCACCTTTTCCTGAGGAGCCCAAGCCATCTTTACTTTACTCTCCATTTCATTCTTGACTCTCTGGACATTTCTACTTTTTTCTCAGCAGCTTTCCTCCACCTTTTTTATGTGTTGGGCATTACCCACTATAATGCAAGCTCCTTCACAGTGGGAGCTCCCTTTTTCACTCCTGTTTTTATCCCTAGAGCCCAGTTTGATGCCTGGAAAATAGGAAGCATTTAATCCTATCTCCCTGTTTTATCTATCTCTCTCTCTATCTACCTGGTACCTACCTTTCTGCCTACCTATTCATCCTGTCTATCCATCTTTTTGTCTTATCTATCTTTTTGCCTATATAGCCCTTCTTTCATATACTTATCTATCTTACCTATGTATCATGTATCAAGTGTATATATTATTAATTTTATCTATTACTAATAAGAGGAGTGGATAAAAGGTTATCTACCAGTTATAATCATTTATTTCACATAGCTCTTTCTATCAAATTAACATATTATCTCTCTCAGTGTCTCTCTGTCTCTCTCTTTCTGTCTCTCAATAAACCATTTGTTTCTGTCTGCCTCTTTGTGCTGTGTCTTGTCCCTTGTCTTGTGACAAAAAAGGAAACACAGATGGAGTAGCTGATGTTACAAAGCTTATGACTCACCCAGTCACGGCCCATGACCCACAGTAATTGCCTGGTTCTCCATGGTCTCTCTCGTTTAATAGTTTCCTCTCCATTAACTAGCGTTAGCATATCAATTCTTTTGATTTTCCTTTTAAAGTAATATGGATAATTAAGTTATTGGCCTTAAGCAATACAAAGAACCAAATCCAAATGTGGCTTGGTTTAAGGATCCCAGGATTTGGGGGAATAATTGAGTCCCAGAATCGCAGTCTCAAATGATAGAAGGAAATTCTAAAATCATATAATCCTTACTTGAACAGGAATTTTCTCAGCAACATCTCAAAGCCCATTTCACCTCCCAAAAAGTGGTTATCTAGTTTGGACTGAAAGACCTCCAGTGAAAGGTGACAGACATCTCAGGGTAAAAAATTCCACTTGGAATTGGTTCTAAGTATCAGGGCAAATTGAATGTTCACAAAGAAGAAAGAACTTTCCTGAGGACAACCCTGAAAGGTGGTTATTTCTACTTATGTTGTCTCAGCTTTATAGTTAGGGAATCTCAGTTTCTAAGATGGAACATGGTGAATCTCATTCTTCAAGGCATTGTGATATTCCAGGCTCTGTGTTACTCTGGAGAAGCAAGGCAAAAATAAAGAGGAAAAATAGCCCTTGTTCTCTAATTTACATTTTTGATGAAAGTACTGAATTACATATGTAAAGGAATACAAATTACATGTAAGGTAGAAAAAAATTTGGTATTTAAAAGGAGAAACTGAGAGCAAAAAATATAATTAGAAGGCTACTGAGATTCTTTATATGGATAGGGATAAGGACTTAGATGGATGGGTCACTGGAGAAAAGTTATGTATTTCTTCATAATACCAACAATTCTCACTCACAATTCAGTCGATGGTTTCATGACAGCTATGACCAAAGTCACGCCTCAACTTGTTGCAGGACTTTTGGTCATAAATATCTCCCCACTGAGGATAGTTTATATTCTAAAGCCTATTCATAATATGTTAATCAATGGAACCTTATCAGAAGTCTTTATTATTGATACTGATCATTGAGGTTAACAACTTTGGGGTCATCCTTGAGTCACTCTTCTCCTTCAATTTCCTCTTATCCAGACAGTTGCCAAGTTCTAGTGTTTCTAATTTCTCAACATGTGGCATTTATCAAATTTTCTCCTTTCATGTAGCCAACATAACACTAAAGATTCTTATTGTAATTGTCATGTGATTTGCAAATTTAGAGACATTCCCATTCCAAATGTTCAGGCTATTTTGTCCAACTTGTGGTAGAGCCTTCCCAGTTTATATTATATTATATTTCTGATAAGCAAGATTTGTATATGCTGTACCTTGACAGCAAAATAGTGATTTCATTTTGGTCCTCTTTGAGAATGAAAAATAACCAATCAACCAATCACACTTCTTTTTTTCTATATTTAGAATTTCATTTTTCCAAATTTCATGTAAAATTCAAATTTTGACATCAATTTTTAAAAATTTGTATTCCAAAATCTCTTCCTCCCTCCCCCCCACCCCAGGAACTCAAGCAATTCAATATAAACTATACATGAGCAGTCATGCAAAACATTTCCACATTAGCCAAGTTGTGAAAGAACACAGACAAAAAACAAAACTTCAAATAAAGGAAAAAACAAAAAGTCATATTTCAATCTGTATTCAAATACCATCATTTCTCTCTCTGTAGATAGACTGCATTTTCATAAAACCTTCAGATTTGTCTTAGATCATTGCATTACTGAAGATAACCAAGTCATTAATAGCAGATCATCTTACAATATGGCTGTTATTTTTTATACAGAAAATTTCACTTTGTATCAGCTCATGTAGCTCTTTCCAGGTTTTTCTGATAGCATCCTGCTCATCATTGTGTTTATAGCTAACTAAACATCTGTAATATATAATATATAAATAGAGATTTCTCCTTTTAATTACAAAAGTATTTTATTTTCCAGTTACATGTAGAGATAGTTTTCAAAATTTATTTTTATAAGATTTCTAGTTTCAATTTTTTCCCTCTCTCCCCTCCCTCCCCCTGGCCCCAAGACAGCAAGTAATCTGATCTAGGTTATATATGTACAGTAACATTAAACATTCTGCATTAGTCATGTTATAAGAGAAGAATCAGAGCAAAAAGAAAAAAAACACAAAAAAGAAAAACAACAGCACCAAAAACAAAAGATATAGTGTGGTTCAATCTGTATATATAGTCCACAGTTTTTTGTTTTTTGTTTTTTTTTCTGGATTTGGAGAGCCTTTTCCATCACGAGTCCTTTGGAACATCTTGGACCATTTTATTGCTGAGAAGAATCAAGTCTATCACAGTTGATCAACACATAATGTTGATGATACTGTGTATAATGTTCTCCTGGTTCTCTACAAATCATAGAAATGTATCAAAGAAAATGACAATAATGATACAACACACCCAAACTTTTGGGGTTCCCTTCAGAGGAGAAATTTCAATTTCTTTATATTTTTATTTATCTAAACATGATTCAGTTCCTGAAGTTCTTTGCATGTCAAAAACATGCCACCTTAAGTGTTTCCTCAATGTTTGGAGCCTCCTCAAACCCCCATCCCCTCTGCAGTAATTCACCATAGAATATTCCTTTGAATAGAAGTTACCCCCTCCTTTTTCCATTGCTAAATCTTTCCCAGAGTCTCTATTGTTTGGAATGCCCAAACCAACCTTGTTTCAATTTCTTCCTGGCCCTATTGCTAATGCTCTGTAAACTTGAAAACAAAGCCCGTTGCAGGGTACCTTCATCTTCTCAACCTCTGTTTATAGCCCTTTTCTGTGTTTTGTCTTTTGTTATTGCAATTTAAGCCATTTGTGAGCAAACTGTCTTTCATTTTGCTTGTATTTGTTTCCTCAGTTCTTATCACAGTGACTGATCCCAAAGTGCTTAATAGTTACCCATTTCCTTCCTTCCTTCTTCCTTCCTTCCTTCCTTCCTTCCTTCCTTCCTTCCTTCCTTCCTTCCTTCCTTCCTTCCTTCCTTCAAGATGAGATTTGAACTCACACTTAAAATATTTTAGTGAATAAACATTTATTGAAGACCTGCTTTGTGTAAGAAATTGTATTAAGCACTGTGGATAAAAAGAAAGGGGGAAAAAGGCAGTCCCTGCCCTCAAGGAACTGAAAGTCTAATGTGCAAGACAATATATAAGGGATTATGGAACATGAAGCTATATAGATGATAAATAAGCATATCCCAAGTCCCAAAGTCCATTCATACAGGACACTATCTTCATTAGTGGAGATCAATATTGTGCATATGCATGAGGTTTGAGGTAGAGTTGAACTCTTCACTTTGTTTAGTTGTTTTGTTCTCAGGAGTCAATTCTGGAACTTTTGAATTTTCAGTCTCAAGAGAATTTGGGTGAGGCTAACTGCACTTAGGGTTGATGAAGAAGGGACAAAACTCTAGGAAGAAACTGACATGAGAAGAGTCAGCAGTATCTATCAGGTTCTTATCCCAAGCTTGCTATCCTAAATGTTTGGGGCAGTCTCCCTATTGGTTGAAATTTGGGATCTCATTTGGTTGTGTAGACTTATCTCACTTCCAATAGGAGAGCTCATTCACTCTCTACTTTCTGGTATACATTATCCTACATATACTTTCTCTGATTTCTGTTCTGTTTTCAACTTGGATATATGGTTTTATTTACTCTTTTTTACATGTGTGTTCATTGTGTAACTGGTATAATGTTGGGAAGGAAGTCATGCCTTGAATATACAGTTTGGATTCATTCTGCTTACCAATAAAGATAAATCAATCACATCAAATTTTATCATATTTTCCAGACTAATAATATTCAAGGAAGAAGGTGGATATAATTCTATCCAGGCACTCCCTCTATCTGAAAAGAATGGAGTGGCTCCCAATTTCAACTTCTTGCTTCCCCTCCTGGAAAAAAAAAATCATCTTTGGAGAAGAGTAGTGAAAGGAGAGGCTAGAGATGCTGATCCTCTCTCCCTTTGATAAAGTCAATAACATCCCCATACCACATTGTGGGATCGCCCTTGCTACAGAAAAAAACTAATTCAGCAAATGGAAAACACTAGAATTAAGAAAGAATGGCATGGATAAAGCACCAGCCCTGGATTCAGGAGGACCTGAGTTCAAATCTGGCCTCAGACACTTGGCACTTACAAGCTATGTGACCCTGGGCAAGTCACTTAACCCCCACTGTCCCATAAACAAAAAAACAAAGAAAAGAGAGAATGGCAAAGGTCTCCTGTGCTGTTTTAGGTGGAATTTAAGTTGGGATTTGAAGGAATCCAGGAAGTGAAGAAGAGCTAGAGTGTTACATATATGGAGAGCAGCTTGTGAAAATCACTGGAGTGGGGAGATGGAGTATCTTAATAGAAGAAACATAAGGAAAGGAATGTTAGTGAATCTCAGATTATGTGGGGGAGGGGGCACACTTTGTAAGAATACTGGACAAGTGGGGCAGCTAGGTGGTGCAGTGGATAGAGAACCAGCCCTGGAGTCAGGAGGACCTGAGTTCAAATCTGGCCTCAGACACTTGACACTAGCTGTGTGACCTTGGGGAAGTCACTTAACCCCAATTGCCTCACCAAAAAAAAAAAAAAAAAGAATACTGGACAATTGTGGGGGACAGCATATGAAGATTTCTAAAGCCAAACAGAAGATTTCCAATTTTACCCACATCTAAACTTTAGAAGATGGGTCTTAGCATATAGTTAAGAATAATTGTTAAAGTAAAAGTAATCTTAACTTATCATCATCTTCATCGCCGTGATCACAACTTGTTGTTATATAATGTCTTTTGCTTTGGGGGAAAAACAAAACAAAACAAACAAAAAAAAGAAAACACAACTTTATAAGATATTTGAGCTTCATAATATCCCTGTGAAATCATTACCATAACTTGATTATTGTAATTTTAATTATTATGTATATTATATATATATATATATAAATGAGAAAACTGAGGCTCAGGTTGTTTAAGAGATTGAGCCATGGTCACAATCATGGTTTGTGTAGCATGAAACATTTCAATACAGGTTTCCTTCACTCCAAATCCAAAGCATAGGGGGTGGCTAGGTGGCGCAGTGGATAAAGCACCGGCCCTGGATTCAGGAGTACCTGAATTCAAATCCAGCCTCAGACACTTGACACTTACTAGCTGTGTGACCCTGGGCAAGTCACTTAACCCCTATTGCCTGCAAAAAAACAAACAAAAAAAACAATCCAAAGCATAACCCACTGTGACACATCCTGTAACTACTCTAAACACACACACACACACACACACACACACACACACACACGTAGGCATTTGACAGATGAGCACATTGAGGCTCAAAATGGAGGAGTAATATGCCCAAGGCCATATAGCTTGTGGCTGAACTTGAGCTGAAACTTCAAAGTACTTTTTACAATTCTGGTGTTATTTTTTGATAGCAGAATGCCATAGGCAAATTTCAAAAGATAATGTTAATACATATACTTTGAACAGTGAAGAGACCAGCTTGATTAGAGCTGAGAGTCTCTGTGCAGGGGAATGGTGAGGGACAGGTTCGCAACAATTGTTGACATCTGTGGCATATTGGCTGACAGGCCCAATCTGGCTGTCAGTGAGTATGTCAATAATAGCAGTCAGACGTAGCTTCTTTATGAAAGAAAAAAAGCTGACCATGGAAGAGAATTGAACAGCATGGGAGACATTAATGGAGGTTATGATCCATTTATATGGAAATTCCATTTTCTGTGGCACCCAACCCACTGTAATTCCAATGCAGGATATAAAGACTGATTTGGGCTGGACATGTATTGACTGAGTTTCCTTTTCATAATTACACTACAATATGAAGCTATCAGCAAAGGGCATTAACTATTGATGAGATGTTTAGGGAGGCAGGAAGGTGAATTATATGGAGGATTACTGACACTGAAATGTATTGAAGTAGGGGTGGTATAGTTCAGGCATCTTTAACCTCAAGTCAACATAAAACCCAATTATGATCCAGCCTCTGAGATTCATATCGATTGGGACCTAACTCAGTCTTGACTTACAAAACCTCAGAGAGGCCAGAAGGATGGATGTGCAGGGCTGTCTCACATATAAATGTATCTTACAATATTTTGCTATGTAATCTGCCATGACAGTTTTACCATAGAAGAGGGACTACATAAATGAAACAAATAATCTGAGAGTCAGAAGGGATCTCAGGGTTCTAAACCAAACCAATGGATTCTTAAAAAGAATCTATTCCTGCTCCCTAAAAGTTGGTTACTCAAGGTCTGCATGAGACTGGAATTCATTAACTCCTGAGACAGCCCATTCCACTGGGGGTTCATTGTAATTGAAAAGAAGACTTTCCTTGCATCAATGTTACATCTACCTCTTTATTACTTCCACACATTACTACAATTTTTGCCCTCTGCAGACTAAAGATGTGCCTCTTAATTGGGATGATAAACTAAATTTTAGTATGTGTGAAATAGGGAAAGAGGTTTTCATAAGACACAAAAAAATCCAGGCATATTTGGGGGGGATTGGCTACAGGACTGTCTGAGGCAATTGTAAAGTGCTCAGTGTGAGTATTCACACCTTGGAAGTTGACAAACACTAAAAATCAGGGTTTGATTTCTTTTTTTGCTGATTGTCTAGATTTAAGGAAGTAAAGGAGTAAATTTTGATAATGCAAAATAAATTTAAAAGTGTGTCATGTGTAAATTTTGTTTTCCTCTTTGGAAAGCTAGTTGTTCATCCTTTACCAGCCTGCTGCTGCTCTTCCATCTCTGGCTTGTTTCTCCAAACCAAGAAGTCTGGGAATCTCAGACATTCATCCTTCCAGGGGATCAGGAGGTATTTAAAACACAGTAGAAAATATAACAAGAAAAAACACTTTTAAGGATCCTGGGAAGTACTGACACCTACTTATGGAAGAACTCTCCCCCAGAGAGCTACTTGACCTCATGTACTTGAAATTATGCATTCATAAGTTTGGGAACCCAGTCAGTCTAGACTGTTGTAGTTACCCTACTGATAGAACAAGCAAAGCAATGTGCATTTATTAAGCACTAGCAATGTTCCAAGCACTGTGCTAAATGCTGGCAAAACAAATAGAATTAAAATCAATGACAGCATTGACCTTAGGGAGCTTATAGTCTAATGGGAGAAGACCAAACATATAAGAGAAGATAAAATCTGGAGATGGGTGGGAGGAGTCTTTGTGTAGGGGGAAAAGTGTGGAAGTCTCCAAAATCAGAGGCAGAAGCAAGAGGCAAATGAGGTTGGCCAACCCAAGCCTTTGTCCAAAGTGGAAGACTTTGTAGGAACTCACTAGTAGGAGGAAAAAGAAAAAGGGCAATGGGATGTTCCAAGGTGAGGGGCCCTATGCCTTGAGGTTAATCTAAGTGAGGTCAGAATGCATCTGAGGCAGGGGGGGAACGTCCAGAAATTCTGAAGTACAACAAGGAGGGGGATCAAAGGTGGACAGTCTAGGCCCTTCTTCAAAACAGAAGCCCCAGGAGGAACTCAGAAATTGACGTGCATGACAGAGAAATATTCCAAAGACAGAAAGCTATGGGAGAAAATGTGTTAGGAGGTGAGAAGACTCCAGGCAATGCGAGGTGTTCCAGGGTGAGCCTGCCACTAAGACATGGTGGCAAAGACTGGGAAATCAGCACAGAGACCGAAAGGGAAGTGTTACCTTCCAGCAGATATCTATCTATATATCCATCTAGATAGATATAGATATACATATCTATCTAGCTCTCTATCTACCATCCATCCATCCACTCATCTAACTATCTATTTATCTAATCAATACTTTCCTTTTTTCCAAATCTAAGAAAGATGTATATGTTATGAGTTACATCACAGTGTATTGGAAGGGAACATTTTAGATGTTTTTGGTTCTCAACTTCCTTCAGTTTTGAGCTGAAGCTCAAAGGGTGTCTTAGGTAAGGGCTAGGCACATACCTTAAACAGAATATAGGGCAGCATTCAGGCACACTTCCTATCCCTCTCAAAATCTTGTTGCTCTCTTTTCTCACTACCAACTGTATGTGATGCATTCATAACATGCTGTACTCTTTATCTAGACACAGGCAGTGCCTTTGCTGCACAAATCTGTACCTTCCAAAGGTCCAGATGGTTGACCAAAAACAGACTTTTTTCCCCTCCCTTATCTCTGAAGTTGAGTAAGGCTCTTTGGGCAAACTGGGTGGTTATTCAAATTATTTGTGTCTGATGTTTAATAATTTCAAATACAGATGAAAAGACAAAGACTCTTCAGGATTATTGAACCCTGGTGGAATGGAGAATAGTCAGTACTTCCTGATTGCAAGGGGTTTGACTTCTGAATTACATAAAAGAAAATTAATATTAAAATGTAATGCAAATTTTAGTCCTGCTTGTCTTGATTAAACTTCTCCAAAGGTTCAAATATAAAACATAAACATCTTTCCCATTGAGCAGGGGCACCTGGGACCTTTCTACTCCTGCATATTTGATGGGTGTAATCATTAATGTGATCAGCAGGGTTGGCATGTCCAAGCAGGTTGATCAGATACAAGGTGGCACATTGATAAGGAGAAGAACATCAAGGCTCCAGAGAATGAAAATCAGAGAATGGCAACGGATATAAGGATTGGACTATCTAAGGATTGAAGGAGATTGAGGTGATTATTTCTTTAAAATAGTATTAATTCTATATTAATCTCATTGCTTTTATATTCCAATAGAACTGATACTTTTAAATTACAGAGTATATTTACATCTGTTATCTTGTCCAATGTTTTTTTGGTTTTGTTTTTAATTTTTTTGGGAGGGGTCAATAAGGGTTAAGTGACTTGCCCAGGGTCACACAACTAGAAAGTAGCAAGTGTCTGAGGCCGGATTTGAACTCAGGTCCTCCAAATCCAAGGCCAGTGTTTTATCCACTGCACCTCCTAGCTGCCCCCTTGTCCAATATTACTTACAAATTGTAAATAAATACACTATACATTTGGTCACAAGGATATTAGCCCACTTTTTCTTCCTATTGCTCCATCTTCCCTCTCCATGCTTTGTCACTACATGTGCCCAATTGCTGGAATGTTTTCTGTCCTCACTTCTTCCTCTTAGATCTGTCTTCTTTCAAGACAGCTTAAGTACCACCTTCTGTAAGAGGTTTTTGTTTGACTCCCCCTACCTCCACCTCCCATGCCCCACTCCAAAAAGCTTTTCCCTCTAAAATTTCCTTCTAGCTGCTCTGTATTGATCTTTTATATACCACTTTATATGTATGTTATCTCTCCCAGTAGAATGTAAACTCCTGGAGAGATTTTATTTTCACTTATTGCCTTTGTAATCCCAGTACCTGGCACAATGTCTGGGAGAGTGTAGAGGCTTTGTCAACTGTTGTTGATTGATTTCTGTTTTCCAAAAGAGCTTGTTGGGTCTAAGGAAATGAACACTTCTCTACCAGATCCATACTTTTCCCAAAGCATTTGTATGCCTGCATCATTGGGCTAGCAGTGTACTGGGACAGTGGATGCCAATTTCTCCACTGCTCCATAGTGAGGAATTTAAAAAAGACAAGAGATAATTTGGGGTTCCTCCAGAAGTAAGGGACATGAGCAGGGAGAGAAATGGAAGCCTTTTGCCTTTGAGAACTATTTGAAGAAAGTGGTCATGCTTAGCCTTGAGATGAGAAGTAAAAATGAATAGAACATGGCCCAAGCACACACATCACTAATTTGGCATTTCGAAAACTCAGGCTTCTTGGTAATAGGGACACCTGAGGGTCACATTCCTAGACAGGGCTGAGAATGTTTTTGAACTCATCAATATTTCTGAAGTCTTGAAGCACCCATCCCACTATTTTTCACAGGATTCCAACTATCTCAATTTCTTGGCTGTTTCAGGGCAGTAAGTAGAGGAAACTGAAGTGTTATTATGTGAAGAGGGATTATCCTAATTCTGCTGGGACCCAGAGGGCAGAGTTAGCAACCAGGGAGAGGTATTAGAGGAAAGTAAATTTCAGCTCAATAAAAAGAAGAGTTTTCCAGTGACAATAACTGATACTTATTAAACTTTTAAAATCACTTGACATTCATTCAATTGAACTTTTCAGCAGTCCTCAAAACATTTAGGCTCTCCATAATTAAGATGAGGGTACTGAGGTACAGAGAGATTAACTCAATCAGTCAGTCAACAAGCTTTTATTTATTAAACAATTACTAGGTCCTAGGCACCATGCTAAATGATTAACCTCTGTTCATACAGTTTTTAAATGTCAGAGATAGGATCTGAATCCATGATCTCCTGGACTCTAAGTTTGACATGCTAACCCCTTTAAAATGAGTTGTGTCTCACATGCTGAGAGGGAAGACCACCAAATGAGCTAGACCTAGGTTCAAATTCCATCTCTACTTGCTACCCATATGACCTTGGTCTAGTCATTGTATCTTAATCCTCCCACTTCTAAATTGAAGGAATTAGACTCAGTGCCCTCTGAGGTCCCTTTGAACTCCAAATTTATGATGTCATGATTTATGCAACAAATGAATGAAAAGCCTAGCTCTTGTTCAAATAAAAGCTATGAAGTCTCTTTCTTGGGAAAGCTACAGAAATGGTTGTTGCACTTTTTGGCAGGGAGCTGACTTTGAGATTTCAGAGGCTCATTCCAGCTCAGAGAATTTGTGGGTCTGAAAGGCTAAATGAGCTCTGCAGGGGATCCCATCAGACTGTCTTTGTTATGGTCATTGGGAAACCAAGAATAATGATGATGCCCAAAGGAGCTGGCCACATTTTCCTTTCTGTTCCAGCCCTACACAATCCTTCTGAGGGTTCTTTTAGAAAGTGGTCTTCTGTGTTCTGAATAGTCAGCATCCTTATTCAAAATCAATTTCTAAAACAGATCACATTGGTTTACTAATCAGATTTTACAGTGGCCTGAAGTGGGCCCATTTGGAATCAAAATGTCTATGTTCTTTTTCTGCTCTGCCAGGTTAATTTCCTCATGCTTTCTCCCCATAGAGCTTACTTCTCTCTCCTCTTCACTATATTGGCCAAGAAAGAAAATATTGGAGAAATTGAGAGAATGCATTTGGACAGTTATAATTGGGACATTGACCCTCAAATATGCCCTTTACAGATTGGTCTTTTGAAACACTATATGAATGTGTTCTTTCCCTTTCAGAGATGTGACCATCTCCTTCATGGTATCATAGATCTAAAACTGAAAATAACTTAGGAAGGCATAGAGCCTTATGCCCTTATTTTTCACACGTGGAAACTGAGGTCAAAAGCACTTAAGTGACTTGCCCAAGGTCACAAAGGAGGTAGACATATGAGGAGTTAGTTCAACTATCATCCTCTGACTGAAGTGCCCCAGTGAACTTTTTCTTGAATGAAAGTCTGATAATTTAGTGCTATCATTAGTCGTCACCATCTTTGTAGCATTATAACAGTAGCTAGCCTTCAGTACTTTACATGACATTTCAGATGATCCTGACATTAATCCTGAGTGATAAGTGCTATTACCCCCATTTTATAAATCAGGAACCTGAGTCTAGGAGAAGGTAAGTGACTAGCTCGAGATTGTATGATTAACAAGTATCTGAGAGAATTCACTTTTAGTTCTTTCTTACTTAAGGAGTAATGTTCTATCCACCTCACCAAAGTTTTTGTCATTCAGCAAGCATTCAACACAAAAGCTCAAAATCTGAGACAAGACCTTCCCATGTGTGATTGTGAAATAATAGAGTAGCAAAGAACATTACTTCATTGGGTTGCAAAACAATATGATTAAAAAATCACCACAAACAAACTTTAACCAAGGGGAGGAAAGTATTTTCTCTATGCCTTGGGGATTCAAACTGAAGGAATAGGATTAGTTTGAATGACCTGGGTGATAACGTCCATGAAGATCTTTACAGTGGTGTTTTGCAAATCAGATGAAAAAGAAGTCACCTCTAACATTTCTTTGCAGACAAATTCTACACTGTAATATCCACACTCTTTGGCCTAACCCAATTGGCTTTCATGCCTTTCCTTATAGATGATATCTTATCTCTATCTCTATGCCTTTGTACAGACTATTTATCTTACATGTCTAGAATGTCAGCTTTCTTCAACTCTGCAACTGATAAACAATCACCTTCAAAACTCAGTTCAGTTATGCCCAAAGGGCTATATAACTGTGCATACCCTTTGATCCAGTAATACCACTGCTAGCTTTATATCTCAAAGACATCCGAAAAAAGAGAATAAAAGACCCATTTGTACAAAAATATTTATAGCAGCTCTTTTCATGGTGGCTATGAATCAGAAATCAAAGGAATGTCCATCAATTGGGGAACTGCTAAACAAGCTGTGGTATATGATGATGAAAGAATGTTATTGTGCTATAAGACATGATAAGCAGGATGATTTCAGAAAGTCCTGGAATGGCTTGTATGAACTGATGTATACTGAAGTGAGCAGAACCAAGAGAATGTTATATACAGAGAAAATATCATTTGATGAACAACTGTGAATGATTGAAATTTTTGAGCAATACTATCCCAAAGGACTAATCCCCAAAATACTAATGATGAAACATACTATCCAGCTCCAGAGAAAGAGCTAATATTGATTGAATACAGAATGAAACATGCTGTTTTCATTTTCTTTCATTGTTTTCTTTTATTCAAGTTTTCTTGTACAAAATGAGTAATGCGGTAACGTTTTACAAAATTACACATGTAAGACCCATTTTTGATTGCTTACTACCTCAGGGATGGGTTAGGGAAGGAAGGAAGAAGGGATAAAATTTGGAACTCAAAACTCTAAATAACAATATTCACTATTTTTAAAAACTCAGTTAATGAGTTCAGATACTACCTGAGACTAAGTTCTCTCCTCCAAAATAATTACCTTCTATTAATTCTGTACATCTGTACACACACACACACACACACACACACACACACACATATCTACTGCTTCCCAATTAGTATGGAAAGTATGCTCCTTATGGGCAATGTCATAATTTTTGTCATTGCATTCTCAGTGTCTAAAACATTGCTTGAGAAAGACAGTTTTGATAAACTTTGGTAGCTGATGGGTTAATTAAATTCATGAAGAAAATCATAGGTACTGTCCAAAGCAAACTGAATGTATAATGAATGTTTCTTAGTTTCCATCCTCTTGCTCAAGGATTACCAGTTTGGGAATTTCTAAAGACAGGATCCTAGTAAGTTAGGGAGTATACAGAAGAAGGCAATCTGGGTAATAAAGGGCCTTCAGTTGATGTCACATGAGCAGCAAGTGAAGAAATAGGAAGTCCTCATCCTGGGAAAGAGAAAGAACTGGGGGTGGAGGATGGCAACTAGTTCGGAATATTTGTCACAATAGCCTTTTCTCTCTAGTTCATTCTGCTCCTAGTCCTAGCACAAGAGGCCAGTTTCTCTTATTGTTTAATTCCTTCCCAACCTTCCTTTGTTGAGGAAAGTTCCCAGGCTACCCATGTATATCTTCCTTTTAGGGCTCCACTCTCAACACACCGAACTTTCTCTGCCATGCTTCCATTCGAGTACCCTTGCTCCTAGACTCTTCCCATCTTTTGGTGGAGTTGTCTTGCCTCATTAGGGCAGAAGCTATTGAAAAGGAGGCCATTTTGGTTTGGGTTTTGCATTCCCAGTGTTTATAACAGAGCCTGGTACATTTCAGTTATTTCAGTCTTGTCTAACTCTTTGTGATGCTATTTGGGTTTTTCTTGGCAGAGATTCTGGAGGGGTGGACCTTTTCCAGCTTATTTTATACATGAGGAAAATGGGGCAGAGTGAAATGACTTGTCTAGGGTCACAGAGCTAATAAGTGTCTGAAGCTAGATTTGAACTCGGGAAGATGGTCTTCCTGACTCCAGTCCTGACACTATCCATTGTACCACCTATCCTTAAGAAATGATTCTTGACTTATCATTGACCCAAAGTGCTCTAATGAGGAATAGGGATGTTTCTTTTGCTTAGCCACATAGGACAGAACTGGGGCTAAGGGAGGCAGGGAGCTGAATTGAAATGAATTTAGTCTCAATGTCAGGGGAATAAAAAATGTAATAGGATTTTTCAGTATACCCAGATCACATAATTCAGTGGGTTCTCCCATTATGAGAATCCAACCCTAATCCCCTGCCTCTTACATGGTAGCAAACGTTTTGGAATGGCTGTGTAGAACAAAGATGCTGCAGCTTTTATTTTGCTTTTTTTTTTGGGGGGGGGCAAGGCAATGAGGGTTAATTGACTTGCCCAGGATCACACAGTTAGTAAATGTCAAGTGTCTGAGGCCAGATTTGAACTCACATCATCTTGAATCCAGGGTCAGTGCTTTAGCCACTGCGCCACCTAACTGCCAGTATGACACTATAGATTTTAAAACTGCCAGACTGGGATACTTGTGCAGTGTTTAGCACAGTGCCTGGCACATTGTTTATAAATCGGTTCTTTTGACTTTTCTTTGGGATACAGACCTATTAGTGGTATTGCTGCATCAAAGGATATACATGGTTTTATAGTCTTTTGTGAATAGTTACAAATTGGTCTCCAGAATGGTTGGACAAGGAGCAGCTAGGTGGCGCAGTGGATAAAGCACCAGCCCTGGATTCAGGAGTACCTGAGTTCAAATCCGGCCTCGGACACTTGACACTTACTAGCTGTGTGACCCTGGGCAAGTCACTTAACCCCCATTGCCCCGCAAAAAAACCCCAAAAAAACAAAAAACAAAAAAAACCCCAAAAACAGAATGGTTGGACTAGTGGAGTTCTCTACCAACAGTACATTTGTGTCCTAATATTTCCATATCCCCTCCACTATTGGTCATTTCCCTTTTTCATAATGTTAGACAATATGATAGGAGGGAGGTGGTAGCTAAGAATTGTTTAATTTTAATTTTTTCTAATGAGTAGTGATTTATAACATTTTTAATGTGACAATTAATAGATTTGATTTCTTTTTATGAAAACTACCTTGTTTGTATTATTTGACCATTTATCAAATGGGGAATAACTCTTACTTTTATAAATATGGTTCCATTCCCTATATATTTGAGAAATGAGAACTTTTTCAGAGAAATTGTCAGTACAATCCCCCTTGCTCCAGTTTGCTGTTTTTATTCTAATTTTGGCTGCATTTGGTTTGATTGTGAAAGTTTTTTTTTAATTCATGTAATCAAAATTATCCAAATTCCTTCCCAGTTTCTTCTATAGCTAATATTTTGTCATAAATTCTTCCCCATTCACATATCTGGCGTGCATATTTTTCCAGGCTACTCTAATTTACTTATGATATCAATGATTATGTCTAGGTAAAGTACCCATTTTTACCTTATCTTGATATTAAGCATAAAATGTTCTATATCTAGTTTTTGCCGAAATGTTTTTGCACTATCCCAGCAATTGTTAAATAGTATGTTCTTATTCCAAAAGGAGATCTATGGGTTTACCAAATGCTAAAATACTGTGGTCATTTACTACTGGGTATTATTTATCTAATCTATTTCATTTACTCTATACTCTATTTTCTAGCCAGTATCACAATTTGTTTTTATTGGCTCTTTGTAACATAGTTTGAAATTTGCTTCTGCTGACCACTTTACTTCACATTTTTTCATACATTCCTTGATATTATTGATCTTTTCTTATTCCAGATGAATTTTATTATTATTTTTTTCTTGATCTATAAAATAATTCTTGTGTAGTTGTATTTGTATGGGAACAAATTAGTAAGTTAACTTAGGTATAATTATCATTTTTTATATTGGCTCAGCCTACTTAAGGGGCAGCTAATATTTCTCCAATTGCTTAGGTATTTCTTTATTTACATAACAAGTGTTTTTCTTTTTAATTGTGTTCATATAATTTCTGTATTTATCTAGGCAGGTAAACTCCAAAGTACTTGATAATGTCAGTGTTTGGGTGTATGCAGTGTTCAGGAAAGACTAATATATCTGGTGTGAGGGCTGTTCATGAACTTTTGGTGTCTACTTGCCCCCCACCCCCACCCCAGCTTTCACATGTGACTCAAATAATCTATAACATGCACAACAGCCACATCACAATAAAGAAAATCTCATCAGAAAGGCTAGAACAATTTGAGGGTAGCGGATGGGTTACAAACTCATCAGTGAGTTATTGGAATATTCTACCCAAAGCATGGGAATATTTCTCAGGTGGAATAGGGAGATGTGAATATTTGTAAGAAAAGAGTCATGAAGGTTGTAGAAGCAGATACTGTGGAGCACTTAGAGGTTTTTCATGCACTGAAGAAGCCAAAGTCATCTACTGCATCCAAAGCCACTGAAAGTTGACTTTTGTCTCAACAGTGGGCTCTGATGACTCCAATAAGAGTGAAGCTGATGACTACACAACTCTGTCTGACTTAAATCCATAAAGACTAGTGATGGGCTAATAATGAAGTGGCAGTGTTGTCTTCTCACTGGACTGACACAGCAGAAGGATTAAGCAGCTCTCTAGGCATCTTATCAGTCTTTATAAGGACCACACTGTTTTTTGTTGGTTTGTTTGTTTTTTGTGGGGCAATGAAGGTTAAGTGACTTGCCTAAGGTCACACAACTGGTAAGTGTCAAGTGTCTGAGACATCATTTGAATGCAGTTCCTCCTGAATCCAGGAGGTGCTTTATCCACTGCACCACCTAACTGCCCCCAGGACCACACTGTTTACCTTCTGGCATGGTGAAAGGTCTAGAAAAGTTCCCCTACCCAATTGAACCATACTGTTTCTACTTTTCTTGCTTGAGTTTTTCCCTTTTGTTCTGCTTCTCTTTACACAACATGACTAATGCAGAAATATGTTTAATGTGATTGTACAGATATAACCTATATCAGATTGCTTGCTGTCTTGGGGAGGTGGGAGGGAAAAAGAGGGAGGGAGAAACATTTGGAACTAGAAATATTATGAAAACCAATGTTGAAAATTATCTCTACATGTAACTAGAAAATAATAAAATAATTTTATGATAAAAAAGAAAATATGACCAGAAATCATATGCTTCACCTATCTCTGGCCTGTTTAATATAACAGGTGGGTATTCCATCCTGCAATCAAAACACAGAAACTATGTACAAATCTTTTGTGAAGATGATTCCACTCACCTCATGGTACATGGAATGTTTGTGTTCATTCTTATGAACAACAAGAAATCCACTAGATCTGAAAGATGAACAACTCTTTTTGTGAGAAAACTTAGCATATATACATCCAAATATCAGTCCTGGGTGAAACAAAACTGGTAAATGAAGACCAGCATACCAAAGTCAGATTAGGGTACACCACTTTTTCCTAGTGTGGCCACAGTAATTGGGAGTCTTGAAGTTGGCAAAGGATTTCCAATGAAATTTAGTTAACAAGGGGCAGCTAGGTAGCACAGTGGATAAAGCACTGGCCCTGGATTCAGGAGTACCTGAGTTCAAATCCGGCCTCAGACACTTGACACTTACTAGCCATGTGACCCTGGGCAAGTCACTTAACCCCCAATGCCCCACAAAAAAACCAAACAACAACAAAAAAAGAAATTTAGTTAACATGCTTACATCACTCCCCTAATGATTGAACAACAGGCTCATGACTGCTTGTAGGAAAGTGCATTGCCTCCATCATCAGTGCATATAGTCTCACCATGACAAACCCTGATGAAGTCAATGAAACATTTTATGAAGACCTGGAGAGTTTCATTATTAATGTGACAACAGAGGACAAGTTTATAATTTAGAGTGACTTTAACACCAGAGGAGGCAGAGATTATCGAACATAGCAGGCATTTCTTGGGAGGAATGGAGTCAGAAATAGGAACATAAACAATCCCTTACTATGGAAGACTTGGGAATCTCATGAACTTCTCATCACCAACACTGTCTTCCATTTACCTAAACACAACAATACTTCATGGATGTACCTTCTCAGCAAATATTAGCAATTAGTATATGATACCAGAATAAGGGGAAGAGACAGAGAGGTTAAGAGTGTAACAAAGGTGATATGTGGCACATGGTGCTGATCTGATCATAGCATTATCCTTCCCAAGTTAAATATCGCCATTTAATAAAAGGGGTGGTGCCAAGAAAAGATGACTACCAATAGACTTCATGTCAACAGATTAGAGCACTTCTACACATATGAACAGTTTGTTACTGATTTGGAGAGAAAATGTGAGCCAACACACTTGGCAACAGTAGAGCAGAAAAAGAGGAGACAGCTTTTAGAAATATGTTGTACAGCACCACATTTAATTATCTGGGCCAGAACACTTGCAAACATCAGGATTAGTTTGATGAAAATAATGGGGAAATTTGGAAACTACTAAATGAAAAATGAAAAATCCATAGGGTTTACCAACAGTATAGTTCATCTATCTCTAAGAAGGCAATATTTGGACGAGGGTCAGATCCAAGGTGGTAGAGGACAGGCAGTAACCTCTTGGAGCTCCCCAAATAATCATGCCAAAAATGTTCAAATAATGCCATAAGACAATTCCTGGAGCAGCAGAACCAACAAAAGGATGGGGTGAGACCATTTTCTAGGCAAAGATGTCTTGAAAGGTCTACAGGAAAGTTCTGCTATACTGGGGTGGGAGTGGAGACCAGCCCTGTGACCACAATGAAACAGATCCCGCCCCAGGCAAGTTGTGCCAGAGAAAGATACCCCCCAGAGCCTCTGAATTAATTGCAGCTGCAGCTTCTTCTGGAATTCAGCTCACAGTCTGGTGAGAGGGTCGAGCAGGGGATTATGCTGGAGCTGAGGCTGAATTTGGTTGTCTTGCCCATACTGGGAACCAGGAAGTACTTTTGGGTGCTGGCAGACCAGGTGGGGGAGGGACACAGGCTCACCTAGAGCTTGCAACCACAGTGAAAAATGATTGTTTACAGGTTAAAGAGCAAACAAGCTTGGGGCTAGAGAAAAGTCCAGGCAAGTGGAGAACCTGCCCCTCCTTAAATCGTACCTCCCTAAATTGTACCACCTGGGACCCCATAGGCTTGGAACAGTGTATCCTGCAAGCAGTGTTCCACTTTAAGAAGGAATTAAAAGTCAAGCTATAGGCTAGCAATATGGATAGAGAGGAAAATAATGCAGAAAATACAAAGTTTCTTTGGTGACAAGGAAGATCAAAATACACCCTCAGAATAAGATTAAAAAAAGTCAAAGTTCCCACATCCAAACTTCCAAGAAAAATGTGAATTGGTCTCAGGCCATAGAAGCCCTCAAAAAGGACTTTGAAGATAAAGGAATGGAGGTAGAGGAAAAAAATGAGTGTTGCAGGAAAATCCTGAAAAACCGTCAACAGCTTGAAAAGGCAAATGTAAAATCTCTCTGAACAAAATAATTGCTTAAAAACTAGGATTGAACAAATGAAAGCTAATAACTATGAGAAACCAAGACACAATAAAGCAAAACCAAAAGAATGATAAAATAGAGGGCAATATGAAGTTTATCCTTGGAAAAACAGCGGACATAGAAAATAGATCCAGGAGAGATAATTTGAAAATTATTGGACTACCAACAAACCATGATCAGAAAAAGATCACCTTCCAAGTGATTATCATGGAAAATTGTCCTGAAATTCTATAAACAGAAGGTAAAATAGAAATTGAAAGAATCCCCTGATCATTTCCTGAAACAGATACCAAAAGGAACTTCCAGGAATATTATAGCCAAATTCCAATGCTCCCAAGTCAAGGAGAAAATATTGAAAGCAGCCAGAAAGAAATAATTAAAGTACTGTAGAGCCATAGTCAAGATAACACAAGATCTAGCAGCTTCTACATTAAAGTATCAGAGGGCATCAAATATGATATTCCAGAGGGCAAAGGAATTGGAATTACAACCAAGAATCACATACCTAGGAAAACTGAGTACAGTATTTTAGGGGGGGGAAATGAGAGTTCAATGAAGAAAAACTTTCAGTTACTCATGATGAAAAGACTTGAAATGAATAGAAAATTTGACTTTCAAATACAAGACCCTAGAGAAGCATAAAAAGTAAACAGGAAAAAGAAATGATGAGAGATGTTAAAGGGTTAAACTGTTTATATTCCTACATGGGAAGATGATACTTTTAAATCATAAGAATATTCTCAGTATTAGGGGAGCTGAAAGGGATAAATTTAGACAGAGGGCACAGGTGGGAATTGATAATGAAGGGATGACATTTGTAATTTTTATTTTTATTTTTGTGGGGCAGTAGGGGCTGGGTGGCTTACTGAGAGCCATGCAGTTGGGTAGTGTCCTATGTCTGAGGCCACATTTGGGCTTGGGTCATCCTGGGTCCAGGATGAGTTCTTTGTCCACTGTGCCACCTATCTTCCCCATGATGATATCTTTAAAATAAAATTAAGAAGTAAGTGGATTGCAATGGGAGAAAGGGAAAGGGAGACGTGGAATGGCATATTGTATCTCATATAAAAAAAGCAACAAAAAGCTTATGAAATGGAAAGGAAGATTGGGGAGGAGCAGGGGAGTAAATGAGCCTTATTTTCATTAGAATTGGCTAAAAGAGGGAATAACATAAACACTCAAGTGGATATAATAATATATCTTGCCCTGACGGGAAGTGAGAAGGGAAGGGGATAAGGGGAGAGGGATGAAGGAAGGGAGGGCAGATTGGGGGAGGGGCAGTCAGAAGCAAAACACTTTTGAGGAGGGATAGGGCAAAAGAAGATAGAAAATAGAGTAAATAACATGGGCAGATAATAGGATGGAGGAAAACAATAGTAACTGGGAAAAACTTTGAAGCAGAGGCAAGAGCAATGTAAGATGATCACGGTGGTGGTATTTATTTGTTGGGCTATTGTGAAGAAAATTCTTTGTCAGGAATAAGGTACTATATAAATGTTAGTTATTGTTGATGCAATAATCAACCTCATGGGCATTTTATAAGGAAATTTACCTTTAAAATACTATATAAGGGGTCAGCTAGGTGGCACAGTGGATAGAGCACCGGCTGTGGAATCAGGAGGACCTGAGTTCAAATCTAGCCACAGACACTTAACTAGTTTTATGACCCTAGGCAAGTCACTTAACCCCAATTGCCTCACCCCTAAAAAATACTATATAAATACAGTTTACTATAAAGAAGGGATAAGCAGGATGGTATGAGAAAAACCTGGAAAGACTTACATGAGCTGATGCAAAGTGAAATGTGCTATATACAAAATAACAGGAATATTGTGAGAAGTTCTGTTCTGAATGACTTATTTATTTATTTATTTATTTTTGCAGGGCAATGAGGGTTAAGTGACTTGCCCAGGGTCAAACAGCTAGTTAAGTGTCCAGTATCTGAGGCCAGATTTGAACTCTGATACTCCTGAATCAGGGCCGGTGCTTTATCCACTATGCCACCTAGCTGCCCCTATTTAGTTATTTTCAGCAATGAAATGTTCCAAAACAACTCTGAAGGACTCATGAAAAATACAATCCATCTACAGAAAAAGAACTGATGGCAGCTCAGTACAGATGGAAGAATATTTTATTGTTGTTCCTTTTTAATAGTTTTTTTTGTTTGCTATGTTTTGCACGACAACACATCTATAATTTATATTGAATTGCTTGAGTTCTTAAATAGGGGAAATGGAGGAAGGATGAGAATTTGGAACATAAAATTTTAAAAATTGATGTTACAATTTGTTTTTACATGTAAAGAGGGGAAATTCTAAATAACTGAACATAAATCAATCAGTCAATCAAATCAAAAGTAAATGAATAAATAAATAAATGGATGACCTAAGTAATTAATTAATTAATAGATAAATGAAGGAATGAATAAAATTTTAAAAAATAAGACAGCATTTAACTTCATCAAAAGTAAACTATAAGTGTTAGAAAATTTCACATTCTTGGTTCAGTGAGAAGACAGATGAAATTCAGTGTTATTCCGATAATAATAATCCAAAGTACTTCTACAATGCCCTGAATGCATCTTCACTATTCATTGCTAATGGAACCACACTGATCAATGATAAGGACATGATCCTGGAGAGATGGTCTGAACACTCCCATAAAATTCTCAGGAAATTATCATTGACTCGTACTGAAACTATTGGCCATTTTTCCTCAGGCTAAAGTCAACCCTATTCTAGCTGAACTGAACTGAAGAAGAGCTTTGAATTTTATTAGAATCCTTTTATGTGGCAAAACACCTGGGACTGATTACATTCCACCAGAAATCTATGAGGCAGGGGGTCCATTGCTCATACAAAAACTGACTGAAATCTTCTGGGATTTATGGAAATAAGAAGTTATCTCCCAGGAGAGCGAAGATGACTCCATTGTTCATCTTCATAAAATCTATATCATCTACATCATAGAAAAAGGAAATAGGTTGTTTTGTGACAACCACAAAGGATCATTGTCTTACCCATTTCCAGAAAGATTCTTGCAAGATTCCTTCTTTATAGGCTGATCCTTCACCTGGAAGATAATCATTTCCTAGAGAGACAGTGTGGCTTCTGAATGGTTGGAAGATGGTCTACATGGTGTTCGTTGCCCAACAACTCCAGGAGAAATGTCAGGAGCAGAACAGCAATCACCACAGCATTCATTGATCCAAACAAGTCTTTTGATGCTTTCCATAATAAGAGCCTGTGGATGATCATGGGAAAATGTAGCTGCATAGAGAAGTTTTTCTGTATTATTCACAGTTTCATGATGATATGTTTCCATGGGATCTGGATAAGGGAAAATGCTCTTGTGCTTTCCCAGTCAACAGTGCATTGAAGCAGGGCTATGTGTTTGCTCCCATGATTTTTAGCATGATGTTTTCCATGATTTGTTCATACACCTTCAACAAGGATGAAAATGGCATCTAGGTCAATTAACACATTAATGAAAAATAATTAAAATTGTAAAGAATACCATCCAAGATTAAAGTAAAGGAAGTATAAGTGTATGACTGTTTATGCATGATTGTGCACTCTATGAAGGCTTTATATCTGAAATGCTCCAGTGTATTGATTCTCTGTCATTTGTGCTAATTTTGGCCTAATAATTAACACCAAACAGAAAACAGAGGCTCTCCTATAGCCAGTCCTGCACCATTCATACATATAGCCATCAGTTATAATAAATGGAAAATTTTGAGTGCTGTAGGTAAATTCATTTAACTTGGCTTTAGACTTTCCAGGGATGTACACATAGATAATGAGGTTGACAACATCAAAGTGTTGGCATACCTTGCTGGAGTTAGCTTAGCATTTATTTGTGAGGCTTTGAAAGAATTTGTGGGAGAGGAGAGGTGTTAGGCTGCTTACCAAACTGAAGGTGTACAGAGTTGTTATATTTGTCTCATTTTGTATGTTTGTAAAAGTTGGACAATCTACCACTGCTCTACCAGAAAACTAAACTGCTTCCATTTGTCTGGGAGGTTCTGAAGATCACCTACCAATATAAAGTGCCAGACACAGAGGTCCTTTTTCAAACTTCCTTAAATATTTGGTAGAATTCACTTGCATATTAGTCTGAGATGGAGGAATTTTTTTATTTTGTTTTGTTTTTGTTTTGTTTTGTTTTTTGCCTTAGGGATCTCATTAATGTCTTGTTCAATTTAATTTTCTAAGCTTGAATTAAGTATCCTATTTCTGGTTCTGTTAATCTGGGATTTTCTTAATTATCTATTTAATTTAGATTTTGAGATTTATTATCATGTAATTGAATAAAATATTTCCTAATAATTGCTTTAAATTTCTCTTTATTGATATAGAATTCACCCTTTCCATTTTTAATAGTGATAATTGGTTTTCTTTTTTTAATACAAATTAACCAGTGATTTAGCCATTTTTTTCATAAACCAGATACTAGTTTTATTTATTAGTTCAATGGTATTTTATTTCCATATTTTATCAATCTCTCCTTTGATTTTTAGATTTTCAATTTGATGTTTACTTGGTGATTTTTAACTTGTTAATTTTCTAGCTTTCTTAGTTTCATGCCCAATTCATTGATCTTCTCTTTCTCTCTTTAATTGATGTACACTCTTCAATAATTTCCCCTAAGAACTACTTTGGCTACATCCCACAAATTTTGGTATGTTATCTCACTGTTGTAATTCTTTTTAATGAAAATATTGATTGTTTCTATGATATATTCTTTTGCAATTTATTCTTTAGTACTAGGTTCTTTGGTTTCCAATTAATTTTAATCTATACTTCTATGGCCTTTTATTGAATGTGATTTTGTTGAATTATGGTTTTAAAAGGATGCATTTAATATTTCTGTTTTTCTTTAATTTTGTTGTAAGGTTTTATGCCCTAATAAATGACCAATTATTGTGAATATTTCAAGTACAGTTGAAAAAGAAGAATATAAACTCCTTTCTTTTCTCATTCAGTTTTCTCAAGAGATGTATCATATCTAACTTTTCTAAGATTTTGTTTATCTCATTAATTTCTTCTTTCTTTATTTTATGGTTAGATTTATCCATCTCTGAGAGGACAAGGTTGAGTTCCCCTACTAGTATAGTTTGACTATTTCATCCTGTAATATACTTAGGTTTTCATTTCATATTTTGGATGTTATATCTTTTGGTACATATATTCTTAGTATTGATATTACTTTATTTTCTTTGATATCTTTTAGGAAAATATAGTATTCCTGCTTCTCTCTCTTAACTAAGTATGTTTTTGCTTTTTTTTTTTTGTCTGGGATTATGATTACTATTCCTGTGCACAAACACATATGATATACACACAAACATATATATGTACACATATATAAATATATACACATGCATACATGCATATGTGTGTTATAGAATATGGATGATGTATAAAGTAATAGATGTAATATAATATAATACAATGTAATGCAATATGAAACAATGCAATATATATATATTATATTATATTAAGTTTTGTCCTGTCACATCGTGTCACATCATGCCACAAAAATACTAAACTGTGGTTTATTATTTCAAAATCATCTAGAATGGGGCTTCTATTCTCAGTGCTTTAGGAAACTTTCTAAGACAGTAAGTTCCAAATAGGGTGTTGATGAACATTGGTTAAAGGGATTTCTTCTTCTGGGAGTCCCTTCTGACAAGTAAATTACATATTGAATTCATATCATTGCCCCTTTAAATTTCCTGTGTAATTAACTTTTATGGTCTCTTTTATGGGCAGATGATGGGTTTGTTACAAAGGTCCATATAACCTTTATAGATGGTGAGACAAATTGATAGATGAAAAAGACTTGGACAATATAAAATACTAGTGATCACGACAATGAAGATAGCTAATATAATGGCAACAGTAACATCCAAAACAACTACTCCATCTCAAACAACTGCATTGCTGTCATAACTTCTGCGTCACCAATCCCATTTTAAAATATGAGTTTAAATGTTGAATTTAAGCCTATGAGTTAAGCAGTAGCAGTATTATTTTCCCTCCTTTTTAAAGAAGGAGACTGAGGATGAGATTGGTGAAATGGCATTCCTAATGTTTCTCATCCAATGATTTTTCAGAGCCAAAATGGAAATCTAAGTCTTTTGTCTCTACATCACCAAACATAAAGTATATAATATTCAAAACTCAGGCACTGTTAACTGGGACAGTTATTTTATTTTATTTATTTACTTTTTTTTTGGGGGGGGTGAGGCAATTGGGGTTAAGTGACTTGCCCAGGGTCACACAGCTAGTAAGTGTCAAGTGTCTGAGGCCGGATTTGAACTCAGGTCTTCTTGATTCCAAGGCCCGGTACTCTATCCACTGTGCCACCTAGCTGCATCCCCCAGGACAGCTATTTTAAAATGCCCTCTGGTGTTACATTCAGTCCCAAAAGCAAGACTTCAAATATTTTTCAGTGAATATATACACACACACACACACACACACACACATATATATACATATATATATATACACACACACATATATATGCATATATATGTGTGTATATATATATGCATATATATATGTGTGTGTATATATATATATGTATATATATTTCCTTCCATGACTATTTTTCTTAATTTCTTAAAATTTAGTCAGACAAAAGACTGCTATACTCCAATAAACTTATTAAGAACATAATGAGAGATCTTGGGATCCTGGGCGAACTTCAAGAAACCTGATGATGAGTTGCAGATTTGGAGGTTTCTAACTTTAAATAAAATACTTCTCTCTAAAATTCACTTTTAAAAAATCTACAAATGTATATCTCAATCCCAGCACCATACACCTCTCAAGACTAGTTCCCAGACTACTGTGAAAGTGAAAATGGAAAAAAAAAATACGTAAAAGGTTTTGTAAATGCTTCGTCACTACAGAGATGACAGTTTAATTCGTAGGGTTATCTCTCTGAGCTTCTAGGGGTTTCATTCTCTTTCAGAAGCAATAAAGAGAAGTCTTCCTGTGGGAGCAGAGCAAAAAAACAAACAAACAAACAAACAAACAAACAAAAAACAGAGGGCAAGGTCTGTATCTTCTCTGCCCTTTGTGATTTTGGGATGTAGCTCAGATTCACCTTTTGTCTTGATCACAAATCTAATCTCACCAATGGATTCCCAAGCACCTCTACCCATAATTTACTAATAGCATGAGGGAATATGCAGCAAGAGTTGTCCTCTGTGAGAAAATGCCTGAAATTAATGTACAGGCTAATCTCTATGCCACTTTGTTTCTCCTCCTTCTTTTTGCTGACTCATTTGTTACACGGGGGACATAAAGAGGCAGAAAGAATATAAACAACTGTTGAAAAAGAGAAATTATATTGAAATATTATAACAACTCTATTGGATTTCAGGTCTAACAGTAGTTTGGGATTCTAAGACTTAAAATGAACTGGAGTCATTCTGACTCAAGAGATTAGCTTTCATGATCATGTGGTTAAACTTTTGGAATATTGGACTTACTATTTAAAGCACAATTTACTTTTTCAATGAATCAGAAAATCAGTCAGTCAAAAGGCATTTATTGTTTATGGTATATTAGGTATTTAGAGTATTTTATCCATGCAAAATAAACATTTTATTTATTCCAGTTTTTTTTTTTTCCATTTAAGTGACATGCCAGCATTATTATCACGACATGGAAGAAAAACCTGTGGCTTAGGAAAGAGAACTGACTTGCCAAGGGACACAGAGTCAAGAAGTATTGGGAATTTGTTACTTAAGCTAGGATCAATATGTTTTCCACTAAGCCATGATTAACTTTTTTTTTTCTTTTCTTTTCTTTCTCTTTTTTTTTCTTTTTTAAATTTTTTTAGTGAGGCAATTGGGGTTAAATGACTTGCCCAGGGTCACACAGCTAGTAAGGGTTAAGTGTCTGAGGCCAGATTTGAACTCAGGTACTCCTGACTCCAGGGCTGATGCTCTATCCACTGCACCACCTAGCTGCTCCCATGATTAACTTTTTTATTTTTTTTGGTGAGGCAATTGGGGTTAAGTGACTTGCCCAGGGTCACACAGCTAGTGAGTGTTAAGTGTCTGAGGCCGGATTTGAACTCAGGTCCTCCTGACTCCAGGGACGGTGCTCTATCCACTGTGCCACCTAGCTGCCCCCCATGATTAACTTTTAATAAATATTTCTGGTGACCACCACTTATGTATTCAAATTGAGAGGTCCTTCGGAACCTCATGTTCTAGATGCTGAAAAGGACCCCAGGAATCCAGTTGCACAACCTCATTTTACAACTGAAAGAATTGAAGACCAGAAAAATAAGGTGATGTTGGATCTGTGATGGTTCAAATAATTATGAGAGACATAATTTGGGGTATTATCAATTTATCAATCACTACCAGTAAGAGATTGACAAAGTAGCACTTTAGCTTCTCATCATCTAAAGAGGCTAAGTGGTTACTTTTTCTGGTTTTTATATCTTTTTGATGAGGTATATTGTTATATATCAATCAAACCTAATTAGTTCATGTAATTAAAGGTAGTTTTATTAAGTTGAAGGACTGAGGATCCTTTTGATTCCACACAATATCTCCATATAAGGTGATCAGTTCCCAGAATGTGGACCCCACCCAGAATAACCCAACATAATTGCTTCTCCCTGGGTGTGGTCTTGAGAGGGACAGTGAGTCTGAAATACAGCATTTAATAAAAAGGGTGCATCTCTCACAAATCTGAGATTCATATCACATATTCATAGCACAAGCCCCTCATATTATAAATGAGAAAACTCAAACTGAGACATGAGAGACATGCTGAAACTCACACAGATTGTAAGTGACCCTTAGCTATTCTTCTATTACTTTTACTCCAGTATTCTCTGAAATCCTAGACAGAAAGCTCTGCCTCAGATTGTCACTGTGTCCACAAATATCTACCACAATTTCGGCGGGGGGGGGGGGGGGAGTGTTTAATCAGCCTTTATTGAGTGAATGAGTTTCGAATGTTCAGAGTTGCAAGGAATATGCTTCCCTCCTACACACCCATACACATCCACACACATGTGTGCACACACACAGGGGCAGGATGGTAGGCAAGGATATTTGGTATGCTTTTCTTTTCATGATGAATGGGAGTTTCTAGTCTCATTACTTTTGGCATCCTCAGGTATTTATTTTGCAGGGATGTGAGAAGCAGACAGATGGTTTCTTGACAGCCTCATGTAGCAAGAAGGAAGGAAATAAATATACATTCATTAAGTACCTACTATGTACCAGACACTATGCTAAAAGCTTTAGAAATATTACCTCATTTAATCCTCACAATAATTCTGTGAGGAAGGTGTCATTATAATCTTCATTATACAATTGGAGAAACTAAGGAACTCAGAGCCTAGCACATAAGAATCACTATATACATCTTAACTATTAGCTATTATTGACAGAGCTAAATGAATTAGCAGGAGTCACACACAGCTAATGAGTGTCTGAAGCTTGAATAAAACTCTGGTCTTCCTCACTTCCAGGTTCAGTATTCTACCCCCTATACCACCTATCTTGAGGCCCTTCTTTTCTTTTCTTTTTTTTTGCCTGTTGAGCATTTTAATTTAAATTGTAAAAACAATTTTCAACATCCATTTTTTAAAACTTTGTGTTCCAAACTCTCTTCCTCCCTCCTTCCCCACCCTCTCTTAAGAATGCAAGAAATTTGGGTGGAGCCAAGAAAATGGAGAGAAACCAGGAAGTTGCCTTATCTCTCCTGTGCTCCCCTTAAAAAGAAGATTAAATCAAACTTTGAAATGGATTCTGAAACTAGAGAACCTGCAAAAAGACAGAGAGAGGCAATCTTCCAGCTTGAGAAAATTTGGAAGACTTCAGGAAAGGTCAGTCTCACTCAGGAAAAAGGAGAGCACAGCATAGCTCAGCACAACGCAGCACAGCACTGAGGGAGTTTGGGCAACTCAGCAAGAGGCTCTTCACAAAACCAAAGCAACTAAAGTCCTTTGATCCTCGATAAGCAAGCTGATGGCACAGTGGGCCAGTTGTGAGATCTGCCAACACTAGCTGAGAGAGCAGGCTGCCAGCTGGAGGGCCAACCATGGGATAGGCTTGACTAGGCTGGGCCATCCCAGCTCCAGGAGCAAGTGCAGGGAGCAAGCCCAAGGTGGTGAGGAATTCACAAGCCACAGAGGCCTTAGAGAACAAAGTTTCAAGAAACTTGAAACGGTGACCTTTGTACCCCAGGAGCAGACATCTGCTATAAATAAGTAAGTAAATAAATAAATAAACAAATTAATAAATAAATTAACAAACAAACAAATGAATGAATGAATAAATAAATAAATAATGCCATAATATAAGTAAGAAACAGAAAAGGACCCTTACCATTGAGAGCTTCTTTATTTACAGGGAAGAGCAAAACAAACTCAGATGAGGACAATACTCTCAAATTGCCTACATGCGAAGCCTCAAGAGTGAAGATGAATTGGTCTCAAGACCAAAAAGCCTTCTTGGAAGAGCTTAGAAAGGATTTTAAAAATCAATTGAGAGAGGTAGAAGAAATAATGGGGAGAGAAATTAAAGCTACACAAGAAAATTATGAAAAAAAGAATCAAAAACTTGGAAAAGGAAACACAAAGAATCAACAGCTTGGAAAAGGAAACACAAAGATTGAGCGAACCAAAAAAAAGAATCCTTAAAAAATTAATTTGGCCAAATGGAAAAGGAGGTGCAAAAGCTTACTGAAGAAAAAAATGCCTTAAAAATTCAAATTGTGCAGATCGAAGCTAATGACTACATTAGACACCAGGAATCAGTCAAAAAGGAAAAAAAATTAAAAAATAGAAGAAAATGTGAAATACCTTATTGGGAAGACAACTGAGCTGGTCAATTGATCCAGGAGAGACAATTTAGAATTATTGGACTACCTGAAAGCCATGATCAGAAAAAGAGTCTAGACACCATATTACAAGAAATCATCAAAGACAATTTCCCTGATATTGTGGAATCAGAAATTAAAATCATCATTGAAAGAATCCACCAATCACCTCCTGAAAGAGACCACAGAAGGAAAACTGCAAGGAATATTGTAGCCAAATTCCAGAATTATCAGGTGAAGGAGAAAATACTACAAACAGCCAGAAAGAAACAATTTAAATATCATAGAGCCACAGTCAGGATTGCACAGGACCAGGGAGCTTCAACATTAAAGGATCACAAGGCTTGAAATATGATATTCCAGAAGGAAAAGGAGCTTGGATTGCAACCAAGAATCAAATACCCAGCAAATCTGAGCATTCTCTTTTAGGGGAAAAGATCGACATTCAATGAAATAGGGGACTTTCAAGGTTTCCTGATGGGAAGACCATAACCGAAAAGAAAATTTGATCTTAACATAAAAGAGTCAAGAGAAGTATAAAAACAGGGGGGAGGGGAAGAAAGTTATTCAATAAGATTAAGCTCTTTACATCCTTACATGGGAAAATATTACTTATAACTCTTGAGAACTGTATCTCAGTTTGGGCAGAAAGAAGGAGTATACATAGAAGATATAAATATAAAGTGTCTGTGATGTGATTATATAAAGAAGATTAAGGTGTGAAAAAAGGAGTATATGGGCAGAATAGGAAAGGGAAGGTGGAATGGGATTATTTATATCATATGAAGAGGCACAAAAATCCTATTACAATAGAAGAAAAGGAGGGGTGAACATGGTTTCAACCTTAGTCTAATGAGATTTGGTTCAAAGAAGGAATATCATATAAATTCATTTGGATGAAGAAATTTAACTTATTCTTTAGGGAAGTAAAAGAGTAAGAAGAAAAATGGGGGCCCTGATTGAAGGGAGAGCAGATTAGGGGAGGCAGGGGTAAGAAGCAAAACATTGGTGAGGAGGAATAGGGGGAAAGAAGGGGAAAAAGTATAAAGGGGGTAAATAGAATGTAGGGAAATAGACAGTTAGTAATAATAACTGTGAATATGAATGGGATTAACTCTGCCATAAAACTGAAATGAGTAGTACAGTGGATTAAAAACCAGAAATCTACAATATGTTGTTACAAGAAACACATTTGAAGCAGAGAGATACACACAGGGTAAAGATTAAAGATTGGAGTAGAATATATTATGCTTCAGCTGAAGTAAAAAAAAAAATAGCAGCTGTAGCAATCCTTATCTCAGCCAAAGCAAAGACAAAAATAGATCTAACTAAAAGAGAAAAGGAAGGAAACTACATCTTGCTAAAAGGTATGATAGATAATGAAGTAATATGAATACTAAACATGTATGCACCAGGTTTTATATCGTCCAAATTCTTAGAGTAGAAATTAAATGAGTTACAAGAGGAAATAAACCGCAAAACTATACTAGTGGGGGGTCTGAAACTTCCCTTCTCAGAATTAGATAAATCTAACAACAAAATAAATAAGAAAAAAGTTAAAGATGTGAATACGATGTTAGAAAAGTCAGACATGATAGATGTCTGGAGAAAATTGAATGGGGATAGAAAGGAATATACCTTTTTCTCAGTGGTACATGGCACACATTCAAAAATTGACCATGTATTAGGGCACAAAAACCTCATTGTGAAATGTAGAAAGGAAGAAATAATAAATACATCCTTCTGAGATCATGGTGTAATAAAAATTACATGTAATAAAGAGCCATGGAAAGGTAGACTGAAAATTAATTAGAAACTAAACAATTTCATTCTAAAGAATTAGTGATTCAAACAATAAATCATAGAAACAATCATAACTTCATCCAAGAGAATTACATTAATGAGACAACATACCAAAACTAAAGGAATGCATCCAAACAGTGCTTAGGGGTAATTTTATATCTCCAAATGCTTACATGAATTAAAAAAGAGAAAGAGGAGATCAATGAATTGTGCATGCAACTAAAAAAGCCAGAAAAAGAACAAATTAAAAATACCCAATTAAATACTAAATTAGAAATCCTGAAAATCAAAGGGGAAATTTTAAGAAAAATTGAAAGAAAGGAAATTATAGAACTAATAAATGAAAGAGCTGATTTTATGAAAAATCAATAAATTAGGTAAACCTTTGATTGATTTGATTTAAAAAAAAAAGAAAGAAGAAAACCAAATTACCAGTAACAAAAATTTAAGAGGTGAAATCACCACCAATGCAGTGAAAATTAAACCAATAATTAGGAGTTATTTTGCCCAACTGTAGGCCAATAAATTTGACAATCTAAATGAAATGGAAAAATATTTACAAAAATACAAATTGCCAAGGTTAAATGAAGAGGAAATAAAATCCTTAAATAAACCCATATTAGAAAAAATAAATTAAACAAGCGATCAATGAACTCCCTAAGAAAAATTCTAAAGGACAAGATTGATTTACAGGTGAATTCTACCAAACATTTAAAGAACAATTATTTCCAATAATATACAAATTACTTGAAAAATAGGTGAAGAAAGGGTTCTACCAAATTTCTTTTATGACACAAATATAGTGTTGATAGTGAAACCAGGCAGAGCCAAAACAGAGAAAAAAAATTATAGACCAATTTTCCCAATGAATATTAATGCAAACATCTTAAATAAAATATTAGCAAGGAGATTACAGCAAGTAATCACCAGGATAACACACTATCACCAGGTGGGATTTACACCAGGAATGCAGGGTTGGTTCAACATTAGGAAAACTACCAACATAATGAACCACATCAATAAGAAAACTCACCAAAATCATATGATTATCTCAATATATGGAGAGAAAGTTTTTGACAAAAGACAACAATTATTCCTTTTTTAATTTAATTTTTTTAGCATTCATTCCTAATAATAACTCTAGAGAGCACTGGAATAATTGGAACATTCCTTTAAATAATAAACAGTATCTACCTAAAACCATCAGCAAACATTATATGTAATGGAGCTAAGTTAGAGGCATACCCAATAATTTCAAGGGTGAAACAGTGATGTCCATTATCACCTCTATTATTTAAAATTATACTAAGTGATGTTTAAAATCTAAATGTGTGGTCTAAAATATCTAATGTGTGGCCCCTTAAATTAGAAGCTTTACCACCAGTCTTTGGGTATTAAGCATTTATTAAGGCATACTAGGTATTAGAGAAAAAAGAACATGTGGAGTTAAGAAAAGGCCTATCTAGCCTAGAGTTCCAGCCTGGTCTGGTTCTTCCTCAAGTCCTCTGCCACGAGCCTCCTTCAACCATGAACTCCCTAGCAAACTGAGTGTGTAAGCTTTTTATAGCTCAAGAACATAGGTGATCCTTACACACCGCTTCAAGTTGATTGGTTAGCATCATCAAAATCCATTGGTTCACTGGACTTGAAGGTGGTTTCGAACTGAGTTCAAAGTCCTTAGCTTCTGAGAACAATACCTCCTTAAGGGCCAGCTAGGTGTAGTTACAATCTAATTAACTTGTAGTAGGCTAAACAGCAAAGTCAATCATTCTCACTCTCACTTAATTTAACCAGTTTAGATTAATCTCCAGGTGAGCCTTTACATATCTGCCAAATCCCATTATTTTCTCACAACTAGAAATGTTAGCTTTAGCAATAATAGAAGAAAAAAGAATTAAAGGAATTAGAATAGGCAAGGAGGAAACAAAACTACCACTCTTTCCAGATGTTATGATGGTATACTTAGAGAATCCTAGAGAATCAACTAAAAAATTACTTGAAACAATTAACAACTTTAGTAAAGTTGCAGGACATAAAATAAATCCACATAAATTATCAGCTTTTCTATACATGACCAACAAAGCCCAGCAGCAAGAGAGAGAAAGAGAAATTTGATTTAAAGTAATGGTAGACAATATAAAATACTTGGAAAACACTTTTCACACATACCAAATCAGATAGAAATAAATAGAAAAATTACAATTTTTCATAGATAGGCCAAGCTAATATATTTTTACAAATGACAATTCTACCTAAATTAATTTACATACTCAGTGCCGTACCAATCAGACTACAGAAAAATTATTTTAAAGAGCAAGAAAAAAATAATAACAAAATTCATCTGGAACAACAAAAGGTCAAGAATATCAAGGGGATTAGTGAAAAAAAAATGCACAGGAAGGTGAGCTAGCTGTACTAAATCTGAAGTTTTCCTCTAAAGCAGCATCCTCACAAAACCCTCAGGAAGATAAGTAATCCTAACTCCAAGTCTGGCACTTTATCCACTGTGCCATCTAACTTCCCCACTTGTAACAAAGCAGGGATTCAAACCTGAATCTTCTTGTTCCAAGTCCCTTTGTTACTGGGGCAATCTTATCTCCAAGAGTATAAAAAGGGGCAGATCAATCGATTTTTTTATAGCATCTTCTGACTCGTCCCATCCTGACACCCACACATCCACCACACAAACCTCATCCTACCAACCTCCCTAAGTGATTCTATACAGTGGGACAGGGATTGCTTTGTTCAGACTAATTGCCCTATATTCTTCTGGTGCTATGGAGAAGATCTATCAGAAGTGTAGGGACTTTCACTTGTTTGTTTTGCAGACCTGTATAAATATAATTCAAATTAAACTCACTGGACAGAAAGAATGAAGTTTGTTCCCCCCCCCCTCCCCAGTTCCTAGGCTCACAGACTCAAAGAGATGAAACTAAAGAGATCTCTCAGAGTGAAGCTAAACTTCCCACTTGGAATTCTGTTACCCCTAATTGAAATCCTGCAGTGGTTATTATCTCCCCTCTTAGATGTTACCAAGCATCTGGCTAGGAATGTCAACAAAAGCTGAAGAAAAGTTTCTTAGTGACAAATTAATTGGGAAGTCAAAAAAACCACTTCAGTTTTGAAGACCACTAAACTGCATCTATGAAAAAACAACAAAAAAAACCTAAGTAAAAAACCAAAAATAAAAAAACAATAACAAAAAACCTGCTGTTTTATGAAATAACCAAGCTCACAATATGTGCCTTTGTGTATGTGACCATGCATGAATGTATGCAAGGAAGGAAGGGGGGTGGCGTGAATCATCTGAAAAGTCCTGAATGAGAAGTTGAAAAGAAAATATGATTTTTTAATGGGTCATCCATTATGTACCTACTATGTGCAGAGTGTTGTCCTGGGCAGTTTCAACAACTAAAAAATTAATGAAGGACAGGAATTGTGTAAGTCATTGTTTAAATCCATGCTAATCTATGTAAAGTAAATGAAAATTATTTTTTAAGGGAAGGGTTAGAGTACTAAAAAATGAGGAAAGATCAAGAGAAGCCACATGCAAGATGTGGTCCTTGAACTATGCTTTGAAGGAAGCTAGATAGGTAGCATTTTGTCATTGAAAAGTGTCATGCAAAGGTATGAATTTTGGTGATGGGATGTCATCCAAACCAACTGACAAGTGATCCAGTGTAATGGTAAAGGAGACTTTGTGAAGAGCAGGTATGCCAAATATAATAAGGCTTGATAGGTTGCTGGGAGCCTTATTGGAAAGAGCTCTAAATGCCAAGCATAGGGTATTGTGCTTTGTACTAAAAGCAATAAGGAGCTACTCAATTTTAATAGGATAAGTAAAATTGAAGATTAAAAACAAAACAAAGGCAAACAACAAGGACACCTTTTCCTCAATGAGTTGACCTGCTAAAAGTGGGATAGAATACAGATTATCATAATTTTCATAGAGTTCTTTTTATGGCAGCCTAAAATTAAAGGCCATCCTAGTTCTCACTTGGGGCATAGGGCTTTCAGAGAAGCAGCAATTTTGAACTGTAAAGACAGGCTGGGATGGCATTAAAGATAATGGATTTAAAAGGATTAGATGAGCTTTAAACAGGGTGGGTTGGGGGGGCACTAGAGAAGGGAATTAGGGTGAAGAATTCCATCTGTATCAGCATTATAACACCCAAGAACCTCAATAATATGTAGTCCCAAAAATGAATATTTAGTTCACCAATTCAGATTTCAGTCTATTTGTGACTTAGTATATAGTTTGAAAATTGCTCTCCAATCAAATTGTTCATTGGAACTGGTTTGTCATTTATCTTTCCTCCTGAATGACAATCAAAATCCATCCACACTTGCCCATGTTGGGCACCTTTTGACTAATCAATAACTATTTTTAGCACAAGGGGTCTACTCAACATTTGTGGAATTTTTCTCCACTACATTTTCCATCACATAGATGCCATTGCGGGATTTATGATATCCAATGATTAGCTCTCAATCTTGCCCCATGACTTCCTTTTTCCATAAGACATTGCTTTGCACATAATTTGGCTGATCTAGTGGGGAAGGTTACCTCAGAGACCATCTAATAGAAACTTCTAAAATTACAGATGAAAAAACTGAGGCTAGAAAGGTTGAGAAACAGTTAAGTTCAGATATTTATCTGTAGTAGAATCAGGATTACTCTGTTATTTAAAGCCTTTCACAACTTAGTCCCCTCCCCCACCTTTCCAGTCTTCTCCCACCTTTCCCCAATAGGTCCTTTTCAATCTGGTGACAATGGACTCATGGTTGTCCTCAGAGAAGATACTCCATCTCATCTCCAGGATTTTTTTCTGGTTCTCCCTCGTATATGGAATGCTCTCCTCCTCATCTTTGCCTAATGGCCTACCTAATTTATTCCAATTCCTACAAGTCCTTCCCAACTCCTCTTAATTCTAGTACCTTCCATGTCTTGATTATTTCCTATTTATCTTGTATAAAGTGAAATTGTACATATTCACTGTGAGAAAATAATTATTAATAATGAATTTCTTGGGGGGATCGAGGAGGAAACCAAGTTTTAGCCTTTCTACACATACTTCAAAATGCCCAGTTTTTGAGAAAATTCTAATTTCTTTCAAGTTCTAATACTGTGCAGGGTAGTATAATAGAAATGTAGAATAGACTCTTTGACTAGCTCAGGGAAACGAAGGGAGGAAGTCTCACCTATCTGGACTTTGCCTTTGCCCTCAGGGGATCAGTCTCCATTTAGACACTGGTGTCATCATGGTAGAGCTCATTTTAATATGGACAACCCTCAGGTCATGTCAACCAATGGAACTGAATGATGCTAACCAATTTGCTTTGATCAGTGTGTAAGGAGTCACTTCTATCTAAAGAAAGAAAAAGACTCAGACAATGAGGTGAGGGCCATTCTTGGCTTGCATGCTAGACTCAAGGCTGTCTTGTTGGTGAGTACTCTTCTGTTAGGACAGTATAGATAATGTAGAGGCAAAATAGTGCTGGAGAGTTTTATGTGTATGCTAAATGACACAATGCCAATTCTTTCCTAATATTTGATATGCTTTAATAATAAATACTTACTGCCTAAACAGGTGCAATAACAATTATTATATAAAGAACAATTAATTTATAAGTAGCAATATTTCAGAAACAGCCTGGCCCCCTAATAATTTAGCTAAAACAGTTGTTCCCCCAATTATTTAACTAACACATTGTTTCCATGTTAACTTCCCCTTTAAATGGTGGGTTTCTTGGGGGGCAGTGACTGACATTTGCC